>NC_091081.1:68991666-69294696 GCF_032405125.1 Capricornis sumatraensis | reverse complement strand
GCTAAATACTTAGACTCCTCTTAAACTTTTACTTTAAAAAAGATTTGCAGATACAGCCAACTAATAATTGACAAGGGAGCCAAGAATATGCAATGGAGAAAAGACAGTCTTTTCAACATACGATGCTAAGATGATTGGACATTCACATGCAAAAGAATAAATGTCTTACACCACTTACAAAAGCCTTAAATGTAAGACCTGAAACTATGAAACTCCTAGAAGAAAACATAGAAATTAAAGCTCCTTGACACAGATCATGGTATTGACTCTTTGAATATAACACCTGAAGAATACAAAGCATAAGCAACAAAATCAAAACTGAACAAGTGGGACTACCACCAAACTAAAAAGCTTCTACAGAGCAAAAGAAATCGACACAACAAAGTGAAAAGACAACATACACAGAACAGGAAAGAGTACTTGCAAACCATATATCTGCTAAGAGGTTAACACTGAAATACATATGTATACATAGAACTCAGATATAAAAAAGTGAGAAAAATCCTATCATTTGAGACAAGATGGATGGACCTTGAAGGTATTATGCTGAGTTAAGTAAGTCAGCTAGAGAAAGACAAATACTGTATGATCTCATTTATGTGTGGTATCCAAACGAGGAAAAAAAAAAATCATAGGAAAAGAGACAATCAGACCTGTGGTTACCAGAAGTGAAGGGGAAGAGGGAGGGGAAATGAGAAAAGGTGGTCAAAAGGTACAAATGCCCAGTTACAAGATAAACACTAGGGATGTAATGTACAACATGAAGGCTATAGTTAACCGTGCTGTATGAGATATAGAAAAGTTAAGAGAGTAAATCCTATGAGGTCTCCCCATAAGAATGACATTTTTTTCTCTTTTCTTTTGTTAAGTACGTCGATATGAGAAGATGACCCATTTATGATAATCATTTCACAATACATGTAAATCAGACCATCATGCTATACACCTCAAACTTATACAGTGATATATGTCAGTTATTTCTCAATCGAACTGAGGGAAAAAAGTAGGTTTGAAGATGCAAAGTAATAGGGTATGAAACTCAAAGTTAGTCATAATAAGCTAAAAAAAGACTTTGCAATTCTAATGTTTCTATTCGTGCCAGATGCTGAGCACAGCCTCTCACAGGCAACAAAGAAGGGTGGAGGATGTAAGCACCTCACGAAAAGTGGCACTATGACTAGGAAACACTTGCTGGCAGAATTCCACTCAGTTCACTTAATGGATAGGTCCTGAATATTCCTGTTTTTAGTTGCCTTTCTCGATCTTCACAGGTTCTAACACAAGAATGTCATTTTGTGCCCACCAGCCACATTTTCCACTTAGACTTATGACACACTCTTAGAGACGGAGACTTCAGTCTTTCTTCTCTGTGACTCAGTCCATTCCTGCTCACTGGTTTTCAGTACAGATTTTACAAGCACAGAAGGCACAAGCCCTTGGTTTTGCTCTTACAAAACCTTGACATGCTGGGCCCGCAGACTTGATGAGGCACATAAGCTAACACTGCCAATGTAGGTCAAAGCTGACGAATACTTGGCACAAGCGCTGTCTCTTTGTCCTCTTTCTTTGCATCGCAGACATTTCTAACAATTACATTTTTTCTCAATGACTTAAGATGTACCTTCTCAACACAACATTCCATAGAGCCACTGCCAATCAAAAGAAATCAGTAAATACATTAAAATCTTTAGCTTCCATCCATGGCTCTAAGGGATCTGAAAATCAAGATATTTTCTGGTCATCCATCAAAGTCAATTCAGATAATCTAGATTAACCCTTTCTTTCCCTAAATAGTCAAGTTTTGACCTAAACTGTGTATGTGATTACTTGCTTCTGTCCATATGTAGGGGCTGATCAGCCATATGTAAATGCTTAGATGTAATATTCCAAGTTCAGAGAAAAGCTTGATAAATCAAGATCCCTCCCATCAATACATTTAATTAACAGCATTATAGAGGGGTTAATAATACTTTTAACTCTTTGTTTTTCGAACAAACAAAAAGAGCTTAAAAATCATTACTCTGAAAGCTTTAAAACAAACTTTTTCTACCTAGGTGTTTATCATTTGTCAGTTTTCAGGTAAGGTATTATCAACAGAACTTAACACAGGTACAGTTATATCTATCAAGGATACTTTCAAATTCCTAGCACAACACTGAAAGTCAGAGAACATTAAAAAATAATAATAATAAAAAGCAAGCCTGTACCATTTAAAAAAAAAAGAAAAAAATAATACTCAATATTAAGGAATATTAAAGAAATTCAACAGAAGTGATTTTTCTCTTAGTCTTTGCTTACTTGTCATCTTCTAAATTAGGTCTCATGCTGCTCTTTTTAAAATCTCAATATTCTCTCAGCACACCTAATTTCTTCATGTGTTCCAGAGCCAACTCAGTGGCACAGTCTCTCTTACACATCTCCGTTTCTCCTCTAACATACCATGTATTTCATTCATTTATGTGTATTTACTGATGAATCCCTGACAGTTAGAACTATACCTGGCACATAGTAGATGCCCAATAAATATTTGTTGAATTAAAAAAAAAAGAACTTGCAAAAACAAAGCAACGAAACTAGAAAAATAAGAAATTGTAAGATGTATCTTTTTCTATCTTTACATTTCTTTATAATTTTGTATCTTTACATTTCTGATTGCCATCTTAGTAGATAATTCCCAAAACAGAATCACTGGAGTAAAAAACATGAAAATATTTAATGTATTTACTACTAATTGCCAAGTCTTTTTCCTTAAAAGTTGGAAATGTTTAGAAAAGTCCCAACAGGTTTGTAACGACAAAATTATATATTCGAACTCTGATTTTAAAATTAATTTGGAAAGAAAAGGATCAAGAACAGTCAAAACAATTTTTTTTTGGATAGAGAGTTATGCCCTACCAGATATTTAGTTGTATTTCTCAGCTAATAATGAATGATTAACTTTGAGTATTATAGATCCAAACATTCAAATAGACCACGAGCAGAGAAGAACCACAGTGCACAGGTGGCAGAGAAACCTGACCTTGGCAGAGACTAAACTATAGATCACTGAAGAAGAATACACTGGTCAATAAGTGACACTGGGAAAAGTGACCCATGGCTGCAGTTGGAAGGTAATAGGACAGATTTTGATCTCATATGCATCTTAGGAAAGCTTATTCTCTGTGGAATGAAGGACGTGAATATGAAAACTAAAATTGTAAAACATAGAAGAATAATCTTTATGATTTCAGAGGACTAAAGGAGCTCTAAAATAAATCACAAAAAAGAAAGCTACTAATAGATCGCTAATGTTTAAGAATTATGAAACTAATACCACAAACAAAAATTTTTAAAGCCACAGATTAAGGGAGAAGGTAGGACTTCCCTGATAGCTCAGTTGGTAAAGAATCCGCCTGCAATGCAGAAAACCCTGGTTTGATACCTGGGTCGGGAAGATCTGCTGGAGAAGAGATAGGCTACCCACTCCAATATTCTTGGGCTTCCCTTGTGGCTCAGCTGGTAAAGAATTGCCTGCAATGCAGGAGACGTGGGTTCAATCCCTGGGTTGGAAAGAGCCCCCTGGAGAAGGGAAAGGCTATCCACTCCAGTATTCTGGCCTGAAGAATTTCATGAACTGTATAGTCCATGGGGTCACAAGGGGTCACAAAGAGCTGGATATGACTGAGCAACTTTCACTCACTTACTCATCATTTGCAATGCACATTCCAGACAAGGAATTAGTAACTTAAGTACTTTTTTAAAACTCAAAAGACATCAACCAACAATCCACAGAAGAGGAAGTAAGAAAAACAATAAACATACTTTTTAAAGGCTCAAGCACACAGGCAACTGAGGAAACACAAATTAAAATCAAGCACCCTATTTCCACAGGTCACATGTTCCAAATGTGATGTCTGGGGATCTCTGGGTCCTGAGAGATCCTTCCAAGGAATGTGGATGCCTAAACCAAAAGCATCATCATTATAAGTTATTTGCCTCTTCCCGCTCACTCTTTCTCAAATGTAAAGTCTCATTTTACCCAAGGCTACAAGATATATGATATCAGAACTGAGCAAATGCAGAAGCTGATACAAGAATCTAAGTTTCTTCACTTATGCCAGAAATTTAAAATTTTCAAAAATGTAATGCTGTCACTTTTCTGATTTTTTCTGTTTTGGAAGGTACACTTTCTTATGTTAATATCTTATAAAATATTTTATTGACAGAATGTATTTTTATTGTCTTTTGAACAAATTAACAAACAAATAATCTTTGAAATTTCTCAGTTTTACTTTCTAATTAGATAAACACTGATAAACATAACACACAAACAAAAGGGGGTAATCAATAATTTTTAAAAGCATACAGGAGTTCTGGGGATAAAATGTTGGAGTACTGTGAACAATGTAGAACAATGAGTGGAAAGGTTCCTATTCAGCAGGTAGATAGGTAATCTGGAACAACTAGTCGAGACTGCAGTTAGTGAAGTAAAGTTGCCAATATTCACCATGGTCACCCCAGTACTTCACCATGATATACCCTGGAGAATAACTCACCCATCATTCTGCCTGATCCTCACTGTTACTTTTTGTAGTTTTAAAAAATTGAAAACAACCTACATTATCCATCCATTGCTTCATCAACATCTATTAAGAACCTACTATATGCAAGGCACTTGACTAGATGCTACAGGTATGGGAATGTGTAAGACTTCACTGGTAGCTCAGATGGCAAAGCATCTGCCTACAATGCAGAAGACCCGGGTTCAATCCCTGGGTCGGGAAGATCCTCTGGAAAAGGAAATGGCAACCCACTCCAGTATTCTTGCCTGGAAAATCCCATGGATAGAGGAGCGTGGTAGGCTACAGTCTACAGGATCGCAAAGAGTTGGACATGACTGAGTGACTTCACTTCACTTCACTTCAAGACAAAGGCCTTGACCTCGTGGAGGCTGCATTCTGGTGGGAGTGGATGGATATACGAAAGTGAAAATGTTAGTTGCTCATTCATGTCCGACTCTTTGCGTTCCCATGGACTGTAGTCTGCCAGGCTTCTCTGTTCATGGAATTCTCCAGGCAAGAATAGTGGAGTGGGTTGTCATTCCCTTCTCCAGAGGATCTTCATGACCCAGGGATCAAACCTGGGTCTCCCTCACTGTAGGAAGATTCTTCACCATCTGAGCCACTAGGGATGGATATATGGCATACAGTAAATCCAATGCAAGAAGCTGGAGAGAGACAGGATGGATCTTGGAGAGAGGATGTAACTGAGTTATGGTGCTCAGGTCAGGAAAGACCCATCTAAAAAGGGAATATATGAGAACTAAATGAAGTGAGTATGTGAAACATGTAATAACTGAGGGAAGGACATGTGGATAAGAAAGAAAGAAGAAATAGCAAGCACAAGGGCCATAAATGGAAATGTTTTTTGACATATTAGAAACAGCAAGAAGACCAGTATGTCTGAAGGAGAATAACAAAGGAAAAGTGGTAAGGAATGGGATTACAGAGATGGGTAGCAAACAGATCATACATGGTCTTCTGGACCATGGTAAGGGAGCAGAAATCACTTATGTATGGTGGAAGTGATTAAAAGACTGAAATCAAAGGAATAACACATCAAACTTGTTTTCTAGAGCTATTGCTTGGCTGCTATCAGAATAATCGATGAGGGGTAAGATCAGAATAGAATCCAAACAGTAATTTAGGAGAATATTCCAACAGTCTATATGAAAGATAAAAAGTTTAAGAGCAGGGAAGTAGTTGGGATGGGCCATGGAACTGGCACAAGGTGGCAATGGATTGGAACTGAAACCCAGAGAAGAGTCGAGGTGACTCCAAGTGCACTGGCCTAAGAATTGGCCAAATTACCTAAAGTTATAAAGTGTCTAAAGTCATGGGACTGGTAAACAAAGCTAGAGAAGAAAGCTCTGAGGATTAAGGTACACCCATGCCAAGAAATACTATACATCAGTTTAAATGACTATACTAGCACTACAAGCGGAGAAGGCAATGGTACCCCACTCCAGTGCTCTTGCCTGGAAAATCCCATGGGCGGAGGAGCCTGGTGGGCTGCAGTCCATGGGGTCGCGAAGAATCAGACGCGACTGAGCGACTTCACTTTCATGCATTGGAGAAGGAAATGGCAACCCACTCCAGTGTTCTTGCCTGGAGAATCCCAGGGATGGGCGAGCCTGGTTGGCTGCCGTCTATGGGGTTGCACGGAGTCGGACACGACTGAAGCGACTTAGCAGCAACAACAGCAGAGTTACAAGCATCAAGATGTATGCTAATAAGAATGATCCAGTAGAGGAGACAAAGGGGATCAGTTAAACTCAAGAGAAGGTGTGATCTGTAGCACAAGTGGAAGGGGAGGTGGTCTTCGAAATGGAGATAACTCTTCCACTGAAGAGGAAGAAAGCATGTAGTCTGTGGGTACACAGGAAGGCAGATGGAGGGAGTCTGTGATGGCAAACAGTACTTTACTTTTGTTGAACAAACAGTACTTTAGTTTTCAAAAATGAGATGAGGTCATTAGTAGAGAAATGAGCAAGGGGCACTCAGAAGAAAGTACAGTGAGTTGGTCTTCAGTGCTGAGTGCCCATCTGAGTGTAGTCAGCAAGAAGCTAGCATGTATAGACCTCAAAGACAATACACAGGTGAAAGAATCCAGAGCAGATAAATCCATCGAGACAGAACACAGATCTGTGGTTGCCAGGGGTTGGGGCTAGAAGGGAAGGGGGACAAACTGTTGAGTAAGAGTTTTTACTCTAGAGTGATGGAAATATTTTCAAACGAGAGAGACGGTGGCTGCAAAACACTGTGGAATGTCCTTGAATTGTTCACCTTAAAACAGCTAACTTTATTTTTTAATATAATTTTTAAAGGAATAATAAAAATCTGAATTACAATGCTGTATAGGAGGCACAGAGCACACTGGAATTAGCTTCAGTTTTCACACTTCAGGGAGGAATATCTTATGAAGAATAAACTGCCCACCTAATGGAAGGCATAGTTTTGCTGGCAGCTTTTTGTACTTTATTTTTTATTTTTATTGTTTGGATATATACTTTTAAATTTTTATTGGAGCATAGTTGATTTACAATGCTGTGTTTTTTGTACTTTTAAATATGCATTCAAATTTTCCCCGTTCCTTTGCCATAATGATGTTAGATAATGATGTAAGTCATTGGCACTTCTCTGCAAATCTACAGCATCAGGCCAAACAGAAAGACAATAGCATATGAATACACATGATGATATTTTCAAAAAAGAAAGCGTTCTTCTAAATAATAACCTAATGTGCTTTTGCAAAATGCATCAGGCCTCTTCCCTATGGTTATGGAGTTGAACTTGAGGTGACAAAGCAGCAGGACCCAAATGCTAATCCAAGTGTTCGGGATCTTGATCGACAAAACCAATCAGGTGCCAGGTATTTCCTGTACAAGGTATTGGGAAATACAATTAAAAACGGAATACAAACTTGGCCCTGAATAAGCTTCCAAAAAAAAGAAGAAAAAAAAAGTCTTGTCACTCATCAGTTTCCGACTCCAGAAGGGGAACAGGAGAAAGAAGGGGAGGAGTAGAGAGAAGAGAGGAGGAGGAGGGGCAGAGGAGCAGGAGGAAGAGCAGGAGGACAGAGGAGGAAGGGGAGAGGCAGCAGATGGCACACAGGAAGCAGACAGGGTTAATCACATCTGAGGTTCTGCCTGGTGACTCAACAGCAGGAGAGCCGGCCAAGGTGGTTCAGAGAGCTTGCAAAGCAGTGATTAATTAGCAGAGGTCACAGCGGTTATGGGGCAGTAGCCTGCACTCTAGTCTCAGCAAAGAGGAAATGAATAGTGAGAAAACACTCTTCATTCCCCTATCTAAGTGATCAGCATTTGTCCACAAACAGCCTCCTTGAGATGGACACCTCTTAAACTCCTTCTCCCGGGAATATCCAAACTTTTTGTTTTCAGTCATCATCAGTGCCCAGCGTCCCCACCTTGCTTCTCCCCTCGCCTTCAGCAAGCTTTTTGGGGGCTCAGGTTCCATGTTCAAGAAAGGCTAAAAATCTTATTTCCCGTGAGAGGAAATGCCTTGCATACACTAGGCAGTGAAATACATCTTGTGTTTAGAGAAGACATTCTTTTCAAATGATTGAAAGCAGAATAATAAGTCATAACTGCATTGTGTTTTTAAATAAGTTTTCCTAATTCACATACAATGCTCATAATCATAAAATTCTGCTATGTTTATTAAAAAATTTTGTGAAGGAAAAAACTGTATCTTACCAGCAATTCTCATCTGAGCAAGAGAACAGGGATCCTGGAAGCATTCCTTCAGCACACCAGGCACTTCTCTGCATATCTACAGCATCAGGCCAAACAGAAAGAGAAGAATAGTATATAAATACGGACGATGATATTTTCAAAAGAAAGCATTCTTCTAAATGATCTTGCTGTCATTTTCCTGCCCCTCCTCAATGCCTAAGCCTCTGTGTCCACTTTCACTATTCAGTGGGGTCTTGCCTGACCCCCAACTGACATCAAGAATGTCATCCAGTCCTTAGCCGGCCTGCTCCTGTACAACATTTAATACTGCCACTTCCTCTCCCTTGATTCTCTTGGTATTTTACAATGGTGATTTTACTCCCACCTCTGTGATAGATATTCTATGCTTGATCCTGGCCTCTCTCCCCGGGTCCTGGTTTCTAATTGCTTCGTTTATCAAGTGGAGTTTCAAGAGACTGATGACTTTCCAAAACAGATCTTCAGTCACCCTCTTCCTGTCAATTGTATATATTCAGATATGTCCAAGAGTGGAGGCATCACCTGTCTCCCTGACATCCGCTTCACTCTCTGTCTCCTCGAGCTCCTGTCATTTATGCTTCTCTTCCCTGCAATGTCTTTCCCTCCAAACCTCCATCTGACTAATACTCATTCATCTTTAGTAAATTAGTTTGGATATGAACTCCACAAAACCTTCCGTGGCTACCACCCAAAGTTAGGTAGGTTCTCCACTTTTATATTCCCACAGATACCTCCTTGTTATAATTGCTTATCTCCTGTCTCATCCACAATGAGGTCTTTGGGTTAAGAAGCATTTTCATACTTTTGGCTACATTTCCAGTTCTTAAAATGGTACCTGGCAAAAAATGAGAGCCCAGTAAAATCCTACTGAGCAAATAAAAGCATGAATTAATGAAAAATTCCAGATTAGTATTTCCTAAAATGTGCCTGTTGAAATTCTCTACATGATGAGCCTTGCTTTTGCTTGGTCTTAGATTCTCATAACTCACATAATTAGTGTAGAATCTATGTGAAGTCCTGCGATAAAGGAAGCTCTGTCTGACATTGTGCTCCCAAAGTGACCAGCATGCCCTATTCTACACAATACCCATTGACATCCTCTGTGTTAAATAAATACATGTGGTCCGATTGAATATGCACAAGCTGAGTCTGGCATGTTGGACACGGGGCCAACACGTCTGAAAAACAGCAAGGAGAGAGCGTAGCAGATGAAGTCAGGGAGATAACAGGAAGCCAGAACACGACAGCCTCATAAGCCACCATCAGGACTTTGGCCATTACTCTGAATGAGATGGAATACTATTAGTGGGTTTTTCTCAGGGGATTTACTAGACCTGAATGATTCTTAACAACTACTTTGGTTGCTTTGTTAAGGAGAGGCAGACAAAGGGGAAAGTGAGGCAAAAGGGAGGCCAATGAAGTGGCCGTGGCAGGAATCACACAAGAGATGACGGCAATGATGATCACACAGGAAACAACTTAGTGGCCACGGAGGCAGTGAGAAGTGGCCAAGTTTATGAAATTTTGCAAGCCTAAGAAAAGAGGAAAGAATTGCCCAGGGAATACCCATGTGCCACTCAATATCGATATTTGTTAAAATTGCTCCATTTGCCTTATTGTGTATCTACTCATGGAGCCTTCCATTCAAACTGTCCATCAAGGAGACAGGAATTTTGAAGGAGAAGCTGATGATGGTGACTCCAGGGTTTATTCGTTTGTTTTTCACTGAGATATAATTCACATGTTGTAAAACTGAGTCCAGAGTTTTGGCATAAACCATAATAAGGATGTGATTACCAGTAATTGAGGTGGGAAACGTAAACTAAGACCCCAGAGGGAGGTGGAGTCAGGTACTCGTCTTGTATGTTAGTATCAGATGCCTATTGATGTCATAGATATCAAAGTACAGATCCTCAGCACGCAGCTGTGACGAAGTCTGAATGGGGAGAGAGGGCGAGGCCAGAGATGCAGCTGTGTGAGTCATCAGTAACAGTGACCCATCAAGACAGTAGCTCTCAAGCAGAGAGGCTGGATCAATAAAGTATCTAAATCATTAGATATAGAAGAATGGCTATCATTTTAAAAGGATGGAGAAGAAGAAAAATGATTGATATGGGTCCTGTCCAAACCAAGACAGAAACATATCTGTTCAGTGTCCCAGACAGACTTCTTACTGAGTATGTGCTCATTTGCTCAGTCATGTCCAACTCTTCACAACACCACAAACTGTAGCCTGCCAGGCTCCTCTGTCCGTGGGCTTTCCCAGGTAAGAATACAGGAGTGGGTTGACATTTCTTACTCCAGGGGATCTTCCCAACCCAGGAATCAAACTGAGTCTCTTGCATCTCCTGCATTGGCAGGCGGATTCTTTACCACTGTGAAACTTGGGAAGCCCCATTATGCTATGTACCCAACTCAAAATAAATAGAAACCTATTACTTTACCTCTGATTCAACTGCAAAAGAAGCAATGGTGTGAGAAAAAGGACTTTATCTTAATCATATTGGTAGCACATACCATTACAACCTACTTCAGTTCAATTCAGTTCAGTCGTTCAGTCATGTCTGACTCTTTGCAACCCCATGAATCGCAGCATGCCAGGCTTCCCTGTCCATCACCAACTCCTGGAGTTCACCCAAACTCATGTCCATCAAGTCAGTAATGCCATCCAGCCATCTCATCCTCTGTTGTCCCCTTCTCCTCCTGCCCTCAATCCCTCCCAGCATCAGACTCTTTTCCAATGAGTCAACTCTTCACATGAGGTAGCCAAAGTATTGGAGTTTCAGCCTCAACATCAGTCCTTCCAATGAACACCCAGGACTGATATCCCTTAGGATGGCCTGGTTGGATCTTCTTGCAGTCCAAGGGACTCTCAAGAGTCTTCTCAAACACCACACTTCAAAAGCATCAATTCTTCGGCACTCAGCTTTCTTTATAGTCCAACTCTCACATCCATACATGACCACTGGAAAAACCATAGCCTTGACTAGACTGACCTTTGTTGGCAAAGTAATACTGCTTTTTAACATGCTATCTAGGTTGGTCACAACTTTCTTTTCAAGGAGTAAGCATCTTTTAATTTCATGGTTACAATCACCATTTGCAGTGATTTTGGAGCCCAAAAAAATAAAGTCTGACACTGTTTCCACTGTTTTCCCATCTATTTCCCATGAAGTGATGGGACCTAGTAAATACATGCTGAATGAATAAAATCATTTGAAATAAATCTATATATATGAAAAGTCACATGCAACATCACAAAGTTATTTTAGGCTTTCATTTTTCAGAGCATAATTATTAGGATTTTACACTCATTATTTAATATAGTATATAACATATAAAATCTTCTATGCCAAAAAATCCCATGTGAAATAAGTATTCTTTGAGAACATAAGCTTCCATCCATGACAGATGAAAAAAACATAATTATCAATACTAGTAAGCATTAGTAAAATGTGCCCATATTTGGGTACACTTAAAACAGTCACATAATCCCACTTCTTTGAGAACAAAATCAATAAACATGAAAAAGGTATCACAGTAATTCTTAATGCACACCTTATTCCATGACGAATTTACAGTTCTTAAGCTCTCTGAAACTTTTTCTCTTTCATGTAAACTCAGACTTTTATCTGAAAGCATTTCCAGTTCAGTTCTATTTAGCCACTTGAGTTTCTCAGCTTGTACATCCATGTCCTGGGTTAAGTCCTAAGGGAGTCAGAAGAGAGGTATGGTTAAAAGTTTCTCATGCCAGTAAAAGATCAAGAACTGTGTTAGAAATCTCTACGGGAAATAGTCCTATAAATGTGGACCTTTAATTTCTTAAATGGAAAATAAACTTCTAAGAAGCCTGAATTGATGTTAACAAACTGTAACTAATTTGGGAATGAACTCCCACTTCCAGTATGCACTGTATGAAAATGAATTACTACTCCCAACTCTGTACCTCTTAACAGGGTCATATAATGTCATATTTATCTTGACAACTTAATATTCTGTTCTTAGATAAATCATAAAAATGGTGTTTATTCTACCAAAAGGCCAAAAATCCCAAGAAACAACAGAAGCATTTTATGCGTGCATGTCTACCTATCCCAATATACTGTGCTAACCCTTGTGACTAACCCCAAATTGTTTACAAAAGGCATATTCCAAGAAAACTACTAAAATTTTTATAATAAACACAAACAAGCTTGTTAGATATTTGTCAGATTTTGAAATGAAAACTTAATAACCACTTGCCACGTATTTTTCATCAGTATTAAAATTTTCTTTCCCCAAATACCTCAATCCTATTCCTTTAGATAAAATCTCTAATCAGATTAGTGGGTATCATTTTAGATATTCCTTGCTGCACGCATGTGTATGTATCTATACTCACATACAATTTCTTTTAATAAAAATGTGAGCACATTTTGCTTATTGCTCTACCAGTATTTTAATTCTTAACACAAAAAATTTAAAATTTGTGGATATAAAAATGTATGGACATTTGGGTATATTATTAATAACATACCTATATACCTTTATGTATTTTTATTTGTTGTATACCTATACAATTTTAAAACAATTCTTGCTGGTTGCAGATCAACAAAGAAACTTTAATTAATACAACTGTGACAATAAGTCCATAATAAGCTGCAGTAACTCTCAAGTCACTTGGAATCTTCTTGTAGAACTCATTTTATAGATGCTGCTGCTGCTGCTAAATCACTTCAGTCGTGTCCGACTCTGTGTGACCCCATAGACAACAGCCCACCAGCCTCCCTCATCCCTGGGGTTCTCCAGGCAAGAACACTGGAATGGGTTGCCATTTCCTTCTCCAATCCATGAAAGTGAAAAGTGAAAAGTGAAGTCGCTCAGTCATGTCCGACTCTTTGCGACCCCATGGACTGCAGCCTACCAGGCTCCTCTGCCCATGGGATTTTCCAGGCAAGAGTACTAGAGTGGGTTGCCATTGCCTTCTCTGCATCTTATAGATAGTAATCAGTAATTAATAATTTTCTAAATCCAAAAGGAAAAAACTATACTTCCCAGCATTATTATATTCCAAAATGATGATGACAGTTTAAAATATTCTAAAATCCTTTGGTCCAATACTTAGACCCA
This sequence comes from Capricornis sumatraensis, assembly GCF_032405125.1. Classification (NCBI taxonomy): domain Eukaryota; kingdom Metazoa; phylum Chordata; class Mammalia; order Artiodactyla; family Bovidae; genus Capricornis; species Capricornis sumatraensis. The sequence continues at coordinate 69,281,315 of NC_091081.1, read as the reverse complement.
CATGACATCACTTTTACATGCGTGAATCCTTACCTCTGCAATGATGAAATAACAGTTGCTCTTTAAAATTAAAAAAATATATATATATATTCCTCTTTAAAGTTCACCACTCTTACCATAAATACAAAGCTTCTTCCCCTTTTCTTATTTAGTCATGCAATATCTTATTTTTAGTGTTAATGTTCATGCATCAAAAAAGCATCAGCAAATATAGAGACAAATAAATCACTTACTGTTAATTCTTGCAGGTTTCCTTCCAGTTCAGTGGTTGATCTTTTCTGTACAGCATTCTCAGCCTTTGTTAACCAACAGATAATCTCATCTAGTCTTTCTCTATACTCCATCACCTGCTTACTTTCTCCTTTTAACCTAAAAGGACAAATTATTTAAAAATATTGAGAAAATTAACCAATTAACTAGAACACTATATATCTACATTGGATATTCTGACTAAATATGCCACATACAAAAAAATAATCTTAGTATGTATCAATTATTTTAACATGCACTTCTAAATGAGTATTAATAGTAATGTATACATTTTGCAAAGTTATATGCAAATATAAGAATAAGATTTCTTCCTTCAATAAATTAAAAAATATTGAAACTAAAAAATGTTATCTTCCTTCATCATAAAAACTATGTATAAATTTAATACAAAGGACTTTTTAAAGCTAGACACCACCGTACAGCATAATGGAGGCTTTAAAAAGAAAACATGAAAAATGTCTTTATCTAAAATAATAAGGAAAAATACATAATTCTCTTTGAGTACTCCATGGAGATAGAAAGGTATCATTATATGACATTCACATTAGGGGGCAACTATTACTCTACTTTATTCATAGGAAAGAAAGAGCAAGAACAAGGCAAGACACCAAAAATGGGAAATTTTTAGAAATATTAGGAAAGACAAGAAAAATGGGAATTTGATGAGCTCATTAAAATAAGTATTATATTCGAATATAGCACCAAGTTACAAAAAAGGGTTTAGAAAAACAAAGCCAAAGTTTTAAAGGACATAAGGAAACAGTCATATGAATATAAAAAAGGAACTGCCTTAATTACATCCTTTAATGTTATAAGAATAACATTTATAATTATATAAACCATCTGTCAAAAGATGAGAATATGATTAGAACTCATTTGACAAACAAGATTTTTAAGAAAGAGTTTGAAAGCTATTTAGAACTTGGTGGTGGTATCACTTCTATAGCTCCTGCTATTAGCTGATGGCTTAAAAATAAAATGCAATTTTTTTAATGAATTACATTATGTCATCCCTAATAAGAATTTACATTTTTATGCCTATAATTTTTTCTTTTTAATCACAAATACACCTAACACAATGATGCAATACGTATAGATTAAATGCTAAATAAATCATATATTTAATAGAGAGTCAGTGATATTTGAAGGAGAGTATTTTAATGTTTAAAAATCTAATAAGGAAAGGGGGAGGAATAAATTAGGTGTTTGGGATGAACATACACACACTACCATATATAAAATAGACAACCAACAAGGACCTACTCTATAGCACAGGGAACTATATTTAGTATTTTGTAATAACAAATAAGAGACAAGAATCTAAAAAGAATAGATACATATGTATGTCTATAACTGAATCACTTTTGTGGTACACCTGAAACTAACACAACATTGTAAATAACCTTTAATTTTAAAAAATTGATGATAATCTCTACAGCATCTTTCCCCAGCAGCTCAGTCGGTAAACAATCTGCCTGCCATGCAGGAGACCAGGGTTTGATCACTGGGCTGGAAAGATCCCCTGGTGAAGGAAATGGCAACTCACTCTGGTATTCCTTCCTGGAAAATCTCATGGACAGAGGAGCCTAGCAGGCGAGGCTAAGAGGTTTCAAGTGTCGGACACGACTTAGAGACTAATCTCCACAGGATCATAAGCTTTCATTTTTAAGCATTCATCAGGAGAGAACACTGCTTCAAGATTTAAATAAATGAATAAAGCTATATATGAATTGTTTAGACTATCAGAACCCAAACAGGTAATTCACCCTCTGTATCGAAGAGTCTTTAAATAACAACTGGAAAAACAATGAAAATATTACTATTGACCTTGTGTTTCAAAAAAAGTAGCAATTTAAATTTCCAGGGTTTCATAATCACAACTAATGTAGTATTTTGAAAATATATCTATGAGGAAAACTAACATTATCAAGTAATTTCAATAAGACATATTTGAGTCTCACAAAATTTTCATCTGCAAACTAGCTAAATATAATCTACATTTTAAATGTTATCACAAAGTAAAAACAAGCTATAAATTCATGTTCAAACAGTAGATAACAATTGCTCATTAAGGAATAACAACATAAGTTGCTGAACTGTGCAAATATTTAACAACAGACATTCAATACAAAAATAAATTGAGCTGTGTGCTATTTCTCAATGAGTAATAACAGTACACATAATAAGCCCATAAAATTGCAAGGTGGCCCCAAGTTAAGACAAATTCAAACCTAAAGTTAAATGTGAATTTATGAAAACAAATACTGTTTTAATTAAAATACAAGATGCTAGAGAAGAGACTCATTATTCTTTCCTCTTCTCAAAAAAATGAGTCAAGCGTCTTTTAGCTCCACCATGTCAGTCCCAGAAGCAATAACTGTCACATTCCACAGAGATCCATTTGAAATTGATTAGGGAAATTTCTACAGTTATTGCTAATACCATACCAGCAAGTACAACTTTTTTCTTAAGAAGACCTGGAAGAGACTATTTTCAAGCTAGAGGGACTCTCCCTGCTAACTCATTCACTTTAGTTGAGTTGCTCAGTCGTGTCTGACTATTTGTGACCCTGTAGACTGCAGCAGGCCAGGCTTCCCTGTCTATCACCAACTCCCAGGGCTTGCTCAAACTCATGTCCATCAAGTTGGTGAAGCCATCCAATTATTTCATCTTCTGTCATCCCCTTCTCCTCCTGCCTTCAATCTTTCCCAGCATCAGGGTCTTCTAGGAGTCAGTTCTTCACATCAGTAGGCCAAAGTATTGGAGCTTCAGCTTCAGCAACAGTCCTTCCAATGAATATTCAGGACCGATTTCCTTTAGGATTGACTGGTTTGATCTCCTGGCAGCGCCAACTCATTAGCATGACACATAAAATCCTATGGGACTCCCCACCCTGCCCCTGGTCCCCTGAGCCCTTCTCACCATCTAACCACAGATTTTTCACTCAGCCACACTATTTCATGCCTCCCACCTTGCCTGTTCTGTACCATTTCCCTTCAAGACCATCCTTAAGAAGAATTTATAGGAAATTGCTATAAATGCTTCAATATCAGCTTCTGGATCCCTCCCCTGAATGTGTGAATTCCACAGCCCATCACCCCTGAGTCTATGACAACACACTACCTTCTTATAACAATAATGTACCCTTTATCACATCAGATTACTTTTTCCTTTAAACGTTTTCTTCATCATAGTCCCTCTGAGTTCTTTAGTCATACTTGTATCCCCTATGTTAAACACAAAGTTCATAAATACTGATCAAATCATTTAATCAATCATTGGCAAAACAGCAATACCATGCTTGGAGAATAAGTCATAGGATAGCTTACAATAACAGAACTAGATATTTTGAGTGTTTAGTATGAATAGATAGGGCATAAGCTTTTTACAAAAAGTGTCTCCTTTAATCCTCGTGACAATCCTCTGAGAAGATAGCCCAGTTCTCATTCACAGAGAAGGAAACTTAGCCGGAGAGCTCTGAGGTCTACCCACCTTTTACATGCACAGTATTCACGAGATTAAGTACTGTCACTAACTTTCTATGAGACCCTGGACAGTTACTAATACTTCACTTCTCCACTCTGAGCTTCAGTTTCCAAAGCTGTACAATGGATCTAAATACCCCCTCACAGGGTAATTGTGAGGATTCAGTTCAGTTCAGTTCAGTCGCTCAGTCGTGTCCAACTCTTTAAGACCCCATGAATTGCAGCATGCCAGGCCTCCCTGTCCATCACCAACTCCCAGACTTCACTCAAACTCATGTCCATCGAGTCGGTGATGCCATCCAGCCATCGCATCCTCTGTCGTCCCCTTCTCCTCCTGCCCCCAATCCTTCCCAGCATCAGAGTCTTTTCCACATGAGGTGGCCAAAGTATTGGAGTTTCAGCTTTACCATCAGTCTCTTCCAATGAACACCCAGGACTGATCTCCTTTAGAATGGACTGGTTGGATCTCCTTGCAATCCAAGGGACTCTCAAGAGTCTTCTCCAACACCACAGTTCAAAAGCATCAATTCTTCGGTGCTCAGCTTTCTTCACAGTCCAACTCTCATATCCATACATGACCACTGGAAAAACCATAGCCTTAACTAGACGGACCTTTGTTGGCAAAGTAATGTCTCTGCTTTTGAATATGCTATCTAGCTTGGTCATAACTTTCCTTCCAAGGAGTAAGCGTCTTTTACATTCATGGCTGCAATCACCATCTGCAGTGATTTTGGAGCCCAAAAAATAAAGTCTGACATTGTTTCCATTGTTTCCCCATCTATTTCCCATGAAGTGATGGGACCAGATGCCATGATCTTCATTTTCTGAACGTTAAGCTTTAAGCCAACTTTTTCACTCTCCTCTTTCACTTTCATCAAGAGGCTTTTGAGTTCCTCTTCACTTTCTGCCATAAGAGTGGTGTCATCTGCATATCTGAGGTTATTGATATTTCTCCCAGCAATCTTGATTCCAGGTGGTGCTTCTTCCAGCCCAGCATTTCTCATGATGTACTCTGCATAGAAGTTAAATAAGTAAGATGACAATATACAGTCTTGATGTACTCCTTTTCCTATTTGGAACCAGCCTGTTGTCTCACGTCCAGTTCTAACTGTTGCTTCCTGACCTGCATACAGACTTCTCAGCAAGCAGGTCAGATGGTCTGGTATTTCCATCTCTTGAAGAATTTTCCACAGTTTATTGTGATCCACACAGTCAAAGGCTTTGGCATAGTCAAAAAAGCAGAAATAGATGTTTTTCTGGAACTCTCTTCCTTTTTCCATGATCCAGTGGATGTTGGCAATTTGATCTCTGTTTCCTCTGCCTTTTCTAAAACCAGCTTGAACATCTGGAAGTTCACAGTTCACGTATTGCTGAAGCCTGACTTGGAGAATTTTAAGTATCACTTTACTAGCCTGGGAGATGAGTGCAATTGTGCGGTATTTTGAGCATTCTTTGGCATTGCCTTTCTTTGGGACTGGAATGAAAGCTGACCTTTTCCAGTCCTGTGGCCACTGCTGAGTTTTCCAAATTTGTTCACATATTGAGTGCAGCACTTTCACAGCATTATCTTTCAGGATTTGAAACAGCTCAACTGGAATTCCATCACCTCTACTAGCTTTGTTCGTAGTGATGCTTTCTAAGACCCAGTTGACTTCACATTCCAGGATGTCTGGCTCTGTGAGTGATCACACCATTGTGATTATCTTGGTCATGAAGATCTGTTTTGTACAGTTCTTCTGTGTATTCTTGCCACCTCTTCTTAATATCTTCTGCTTCTGTTAGGTCCATACCATTTTTGTCCTTTATTGAGCCCATCTTTGCATGAAATGTATCTCCTATTTTACTGAAGAGATCTCGAGTCTTTCCCATTCCGGTATTTTCCTCTATTTCTTTGCATTGATCACTGAGCACGATTTTCTTATCTCTCCTTGCTATTCTTTGGAACTCTGCATTCAGATGCTTATAGCTTTCCTTTTCTCCTTTGTTTTTCTCTTCTCTTCTTTTCACAGCTATTTGTAAGGCCTCCCCAGATGGCCATTTTGCTTTTTTGCATTTCTTTTCCATGGGGCTGGTCTTGATCCCTGTCTCCTGTACAGTGTCATGAACCTCCGTCCATAGTTCATCAGGCACTCTATCTATCAGATGTAGTCCCTTAAATCTATTTCTCACTTCCACTGTATAATCATAAGGAATTTGATTTAGGTCATACCTGAATGGTCTAGTGGTTTTCCCTACTTTCTTCAATTTAAGGCTGAATTTGGCAATAAGGAGTTCATGATCTGAGCCACAGTCAGCTCCTGGTCTTGTTTTTGCTGACTGTATAGAGCTTCTCCATCTTTGGTTGCAAAGAATGTAATCAATCTGATTTCGGTGTTAATCATCTGGTGATATTCATGTGTCGAGTCTTCTCTTGTGTTGTTGGATTAAATGAGGCCAAATGCTGTCTTTGCCACATGGCTACCTCTCAATCAAGACACACAAACTATGACTGACTTTTACCAAACCACACAAAATAAAAGATGATGTTAGTTTATAAACAGTTGCCAGGACTGCCCTGGTGGTCCAGTGGTAAAGAATCCACCTGCCAATGCAGGGAACACGAGTTCCATCCCTGGCCCAGGAAGATCCCACGTGCCATGCAGCAGCTAAGTACATGTGCCACAAATACTGAGCTCTCACTCTGAAGCCCATGACCCACAAATACTGAAGCACGTGTGTCCTTAGAGCCTGTGCTCTGCAAGAAAAGGCACCACAATAAAAAGCCTGCACATTGCAACTACAGAGTAGAAAAAAGTTGACCAAGGAACAACAAAGACCCAGCACAGCCAAAAATTTTAAAAATTTTTCTAAATTAGGCAAAAGCTCTTTTTTGCAACAAGCATGTATTAAAAAGTAGCCACAAGCCAAATACTCAAAGTTCAATATTTTATGTTATACTATAATACCGAACTTGATAAAGTATTAGATTGGCCTTTAACAAAACAATAGTTTATCACTAAAATAATATATCATCTACAGTTAAAATTATCAGAAAAAATATCTCGGAGATTTTAAAACAAAACTATCATTAACTCACCCTCTCAAGATGAAATGTACTCAGCAAAATAGGAATCATCCATTAAATCCTGACTGTCTCAAACATAATTTCAAATAATGGTAAAGTAATACATGAAATAATATGTGCAATGTTGAGTATTCTATTCACTGGTAATCAAACATGTTTGCAACCAGAAGACACCCTAGTATTAATATGTGGGGCAGTGCCACATAATCTGACATAAAAACACAATAATAAATTATATTTACTATGTCATATAGATGAGGAACTGTATTATGTACACAGCACTGACGTATAAAGACACAGGGCACCCTTAGACTCCAAGAATTCCTCAGTGAGACAGATTCCTCTTCAAGACCCAGAGACCCTGTCAGGAAGTGAGGGAGGGAGAAGCTTGCCCTGAAACCCCCTTCTTCAGCCAGAGAGTCCAGAGTGCTCCTCCACCTACTTCAAATTCCTGTCGCAAAGTCCCTGTGTCATAATAAACAGTCAGAAAAAAAGAGGAATGAAGATTTTTTTGACATATCTGAGTAGAAAAGTTAGACAATGGATGGCCTTTTAAACATAGAAAAACACAAAAATACAGAACGTGGACAGTGGAAGTCTTAAACGTCAGCAAAACTCTTGTAACGTGAGAGCAAAAAGTGAAAGCGTTAGTCACTCAGTCGTGTCTGACTCTCTGCAACCCCAAGGACTGTAGCCCGCCAGGATCCTCGGTCCATGGGATTCTCCAGGTAAGAATACTGGAGTAGCCATACCCTCCCCCTAATATCAAATGATAAAAAGAACTTGGAACTCATCATCTTGTATCTCAAGGTTCTGCCCAAATACCCTCACCCCGTGCCCTTGAGTTATCACGGCTTAATCACCTTGGTCGCCGATCCTTCACTTCTGCAGCGATTGCGCCCCAGCGTTGGTTTAAACCTGCCAGCTTGTCCTTCAAGAAGCTTCCATCTGTCGGGGAGAGTTTCTGTATAATCCCATCCCCCGTTCTGTTTAGTGCTGCAAAACTCGGCTGGTGGCTGCTGATCCCCTCCTCGAGTTCCTGTAACAGAGAACCACTCAAGATTAACTCCACTGCTAGATTAAACTGTTCTGAGGCAGTGAATTCATTTAGGTACCATGGCGTAGTGTCAATATAAGTGTTAGAGAAACAAAGCCTTGGAAAGATATTTTATGTATATGAAAAAGGCATTTTTAACACTTTAATTACATTTCAATCAACAGATTAAATGAAATCTATTTTGAAATCTAACCCACTCTTATGAATGTCATCAGGCAAAATACAGCAAAAGAGAACAGCCTAACAATACAAAATAAATAACAGCTTTTTATATTGACACATAAGCATCAATCATGCTTGATTAAAATGAATTCCTTATCCTCTAAACATGGGCTTGAAAGTGTCTCTTAAAAAACTGTTTAAACCCTCTACTCCCATATATTATTATGTCTTACCATATGTAAGTAAACCTCAGTGTGCATTTTATTGAGACATTGCTTCACTGGTCTGTAAATTTTTAAGCAATGGATTAAGAAAGGATATTTTAAAGTCAAATTTAAGTACTTCTCTATGACTCTAAAAATAAGAAAAATGTATTAACATATTGATGAGAAAATAAAAGCATTCTCTAACTCCTCATGAACCTTCTACACTAAATATATTTTAAAAATTTAATAAAAGAGAAAATATTCTCAACAAGGGTAAATTGAAATTTTAACCATTATTTCTAAAGACCTATTACTGTCAGCAGAACTGATTTAGCTATTGTGTTCTATTTTCCCAAGACTGAATTAGACATACATGAGCAGCTGCCCTGATATAACTCAAAAATAATTTACTTTTATAATAATGATCAATGATACAAAGAAAAATAAGATCTCTAAGTGTTTAACTATAGAAAATAAAGGTGAGGTATACAGATATCTTTTTGTCCTTGATAGAGTCTTGAGCATAAAATTTTATAAGTTCTGAATATAAAATTTTAAAAATAAAATTGTTTTGATATTTTTCAAATATTATTTAAATTTCTTTAAATTCCTAATTTAAATTGAAAGACTATTTTTTTCATAGACCTTTAAAACTGAAAACTAGAACTGGAACAAAAATAACAGTCTGTCTGTATACCCCTGAAAAATTAATACTGCAGGCCCCTCCTTTTAAAACCTGTCTTAAATGGTGAATACTAAATAAGCCAAGTTTTCAGCACATCCCCAGCCTCTTGCAGAAAGCACTCACCTGCTGATGTATCCTGGCCTTCTCTAAGTCCAGGCCACCATCCTGAGCAAAAGTACCAGCCAGTAACTCTTCAGCTTCTGTTATCCAGTGTGTGAGGTCATTAAGGTCACAGTGGAACTGTCTCCATTCCTCCATAGCCCTATCAAAATAACTAAGGGACAACAAACAAAATAGGTTTCCAAACTTTCCAGGACCATCTAGAAGCGATTTTCTAAAAAGGAAATTTAAATTTCATTTAAACCAAAAGCCTCAAAATGAGTGAATTCACAGCTCACTGCTCTATAAGACCAGTTTTCGTAATGGATTACTGTTAATGATTCCTCTTACAGAAACATGCATCATACCAAGAGTAAAGCAGTCTGCATATGCCTCCCCCTTCACATCATGCACACAGACACACACACACTAGGCAGTTTTCTAATTGAATAGAGAGGCATCTCTGGCTGCAAAAATCAAGATAGATTAGCTGCAGGCATGTTAGCCCACCCAACTTTGAACACTTAACATTTTAGATATCATGAAATGTATAATATGATTAATTACTTTATTCTCTTAGGAAAAAATTAGGATATTTTATTTCCAAAACACTTAGTTTCCAGCTAGAACAAAACTTAAAGGCCAAAACACATCAAAATTCCCTTGCAGTCTATTAACTCTGTGCTACAGACTGAATTGTGTACCCCCCCAAAATCCATATGTCAAAGCCCTAACCCTTAACATGACTATATTTGGAGACAGGGTGTTTAGGGAGGTAATTAAGGTTAAATGAGATGATAAGTTTTAGTTTCTCAGTCATGTGCAACTCTTTGTGACCCCAGGGACTGTGGCCCAGCAGGCTCTTCTGGCCATGGGATTTCCCAGGCAAGAACACTGGAGTGGGTTGCCATTTGCTTCTCCAGGGGATCTGCCTGACCCAGCGATTGAACCCACATCTCCTGCACTGCAGGTGTATTCTTTACCATCTGAGCCACCAGGGAAGTCCAAATGAGGTCATATCAGTCACTAATCCCATAGAACTGTTGGCCTAATAAGAGAAAGAGACATAAGAAATCTCTTTCTGTGTGTCTCTTTCTGTCTGTCTGCTACTGTCTGTCTGTCTGTCTCTCTCTCTGCAAGAGCACAGAGGAAAGACATGTAAGGTCACAGCAAGAAGGTGTGTCCCGCAAGCCAGGAAGAGAAGCCTCATCAGAAACTCAGCTCTGCTAGTACCTTGATCTTGGACTTCCAGCCTCCAGAACCGAGAGAAAATAAATGTCTGTTGTTTAGGCCATCTGCAGTCTCTTATTATGGCTGCGCTACACTTAGCAGCAGCAGCAGCAGCAGCAGCAGCAGACTAACGTATACTCTGTGCTGTAACTACCTGGTGTGTCTCACTGATCGGAACACACAGCAGGATGGGAGAAGCTGCAAAGCTCAGGCTAGACAATGAGACAAAGACTGCTAAGACTTCTATTCAAACCTAACTTGTTAGAAACGAGATAAAGTCAGACTCCAGTGCTTGTCGTATCCGGGACAAAATAAAATAAATATGAAGAGGAAAAGCCTTCTTGGCTTGGAATCCTATGTCATTTCTGTCGACCTTTTTATTTAGAGTAGTGGTACCAGGAGAAGTTTAGAAGAGATCTCAGAAATTTTAGTGACAATACAAAATAGTTTGTAATAAAAAGGTAATATTAATATTTTAAAAAGCAATAAAATGGTCCCTAACATTGCTAACTGCTAAATAATGTTTATGTTTCCTTCTTCCATGAAAAACATTTTGAAAATTCAGTTAATATTTGCTGAGTGCCCACAAGGTAACAACATTCTATTGGGCATGACAAAAATAAAAGCACTTCAAACAAAACATGATGAGAAGATATTAAGATAATCTTCACTATCATTTGTAAAAACACAGCAAACATAAATTCTGAGATGGTGAAGTGTGAATAGAAAATATTGCTAGAAAGGCTGCTCCAAAGACTGAGAATAGAAATGTTAAACTTAGTAAAGATAATTACCATCAAAACAGAACATAAATTCCAGTAAATCTAAGCATAATACTTATGGATTTTATATTAAAAAAAAAACACACACAACAGAAAGACCCATGTTCAGATGGGATTCAAAGAACTATCTCATCCTCTCTAATCCAGCCAGCTTTTACGGGAGGCAGCAGGGAATTGCAAAGGACTATGGACTTCCAGAGACTCATAGGACTCAAAGTACAAGTCTTACCCCATCTATGGTTTGTATTTGAAACAGAAGCATGTAAGTTTACTGTCTCTAATATTCCAACTTGATATATTCCCTCCCAAACTCATCTTATTCCAAAGGAGGCATAAAGGAGTTCTCAAAGAAAGATATCTGATTATTTTCAAAGTATTTATCTTTTACCACAGATCAATAATACTAAAAAAAAAAAAAAATTCATAGGCAAAACAGCATAGAGAACTCTTGTAGACAAATGGACTTGGTGGTCACCAGGTGTAATTATCACCTATAACTGAAACCATGTAAGCACAGAATATTTGCCATTGCCTTGATGTTCTATGACAAGAACAGAATAGAAAGGAGTGCTCTCAAGTACTGCCTTTAAAACTAGATATACAGGAAAGGGGGGAAATAAACATTTTAGGATAGGTTACCAAGGTTGGAAGAGGAAAGCAAGACAAAAATTAGAGGTATGAATAAGAACGTAAACAACTAATGCATCCAAGTGCTGGGCCAAGCCAAATAAGAGAGACAACCTCCCAGCAAATGAAATCTAGCAAGCACAGAAAAGAAAATAATAAAATAAAAATGTGATAGAGAAGAACTTTCTAACATAAGAGAACACGGTCCTGTGCTCAATTAAAAAAATATCTAGGAAAAAAACTACTTGCTAAAATTTTTATAATCACAAAAATGGCATGAATATTGGCAATCAACATAATGCACAATGTCCTTGAAATTCTGACACATTAGCCAGATGCATATATGCAAATAGAATAAGTGAAAAAAGAAGAAACAAAATTATATATACAACTGATGTATCATAAGAAAGGCTAAGAAAACAAATGTTATACCCATATACCGGGGTGTACACACACACACACACAAATAAACACAGTGCAGAAGGTGCAGAAGAAACTTAACATACATCAATTCTACAAACGAAGAAAAAGCACAAAACTGCCAAGCGATAGTCCTAGAGAGAAAGATGTAGACAAATCTTCAAAACCTTACTGAAGACACAGAAAGGATCCAAATGAATGAAAGAATACATTTCAAATTGACCGTTTTTTCTAAAATTGATTGAAATGACTAAAATTTTCCTGGAAGAATAAATATAGAAAAAGTATGAATTTTAATGTTAGAATAATTAGAGGAAACTTACTGTGATGGATTTAAAAAATTTATAATGCTTTGAAAATGAAAATGCTATGGTATTAGATTAAAATTGATGGTGTGATAAGGTGGAATTAGCAAAATTAAATAAATATAAAGTAGAAATGCCTTTAAGTGTATGATAGAGGAAATATCACCAATGATACTTTCTTGGTGGCTCAGATGGTAAAGCGTCTGCCTACAATGCAGGAGACCCAGGTTCGATCCCTGGGTTGGGAAGATCCTCTGGAGAAGGAAATGGCATCCCACTCCAGTACTCTTGCCTGGAAAATCCCATGGACGGAGGAGCATGGTAGGCTACAGTCCATGGGGTCACAAAGAGTCGGACACGACTGAGCGACTTCACTTCACTTCACCAATGATAATGGAGAGCTGGATTATTCAGCAAAATGTATAGAGAAAATTGGCTGCTCATTTAAGAAAAATAAAGCAAAATACAACAGATTGGTGTTTCTTAACTCAGGCTCCACAAAAAATGTCAGCTGGGAAGTGTTCAAGACGTAGATATGCGTGGCCTCTACTCTTGCTACTAAAGAGCTGGTGGTGTATACAGACATAGAGAATGGACTTCTGTTTGCCATGGGGGAAGAGAGATGGTGGAGGGACACATTAAGAATTTGGGATTAGCAGATGCAAACTACTACACACAGAATGGATAATCAACAAGGTCCTACTTTATAAGGAACCATAATGATAATGGCAAAGAATTTTTAAAAAGAGTTGGTATATAGAAACACCAAACCTGTTCTGTGAAAAATAGCATGCGTGTTTTGATAGTTCAGTTCAGTTTAGTCGCTCAGTCGTGTCCAACTCTTTGCAACCCCATGACTGTGGCAGCTTAGGCTTTCCTGTCCATCACCAAATCCAGGAGCATGCTCAAACTCATGTCCATCGAGTCAGTGATGCCATCCAACCATCTCATCTTCTGTTGTCCCCTTCTCCTCCTCCCTTCAATCTTTCCCAGCATCAGGGTCTTTTCCAAGGAGTCAGTTCTTTGCACCAGGGGGCCAAAGTATTAGAGCTTCAGTTTCAGCATCAGTGCTTCCAATGAATATTCAGTGTTGATTTCCTTTAGGATGGACTGGTTGGATCTCCCTGCAGTCCAAGGGACTCTCAAGAGTCTTCTCCAACACCACAGTTCAAAAGTATCGATTCTTCAGCACTCAGCCTTCTTTATATTCCAACTGTCACATCCATACATGACTACTGGAAAACCATAGCTTTGACTAGACGGACATTTGTTGGCAAAGTAATGTCTCTGCTTTTTGATATGCTGTGTAGGTTGGTCATAACTTTTCTGCCAAGGAGGAAGAGTCTTTCAATTTCATAGTGGCAATCACCATCTGCAGTGAATTTTGGAGCCCAAGAAAATAACCTCTCTCACTGTTTCCATTGTTTCCCCATCTATTTGCCATGACCAGATGCCATGATCTTAGCTTTCTAAATGTTAGGTTTAAGCCAACATTTTCACTCTCCTCTTTCACTTTCATCAAGAGGCTCTTTAGCTCTTCTTTGCTATCTGCCATATGAGTGGTATCATCTGTGTTTCTGAGGTTATTGATATTTCTCCCGGCAATCTTGATTCCACCTTCTACTTCATTCAGTCTGGCATTTCATATGATGTACTCTGCATATAAGTTAAATAAGAAGGGTGACAATATACAGACTTGACACACTCTGTTCCTGCTTTGGAATCAGTCTGCTGTTCCATGTTCAGTTCTAACGTTGTTTCTTGACTTGCATAGGAGGTCAGGTAAGGTGATCAGGTAAGGAGACCAGTAAGACAATCTGGTATTCCTATCTTTTTAAGAATTTTCCAGTTTGTTGTGATCCACACAGTCAAAGGCTTTGGCATAGTCAATAAAGCAGAAGTAGATATTTTTCTGGAACTCTCTTGCTTTTTTGATGATCCAATGGATTTTGGCAATTTGATCTCTGGTTCCTCTGCCTTTTTTAAATCTAGCTTGAACATCTGGAAATTCTCCATTCATGCACTATTAAAGCCTGGCTTGGAGAATTTTCAGCATTACTTTGCTAGCATGTGAGATGAGTACAGTTGGGTGGTAGTTTGAGCATTCTTTGACATTGCCTTTCTTTGGGATTGGAATGAAAACTGACCTTTTCCAGTCCTGTGGCCATTGCTATGTTTTGCAAGTTTGCTGGCATATTGAGTGCAGCACTTTCCCAGCATCATCTTTTAGGATTTGAAATAGCTCTCAACTGGAATCTCATTACCTCCACTAGCTTTGTTCATAGTCATGCTTCCTAAGGCCTACTTGACTTCACATTCCAGGATGTCTGGCTCTAGGTGAGTGATCACACCATCATGGTTATCTGGGTCATAAAGATCTTTTTTGTATAGTTCTGTGTATTCTTGCCACCTCTTCTTAATATCTCTGCTTCTGTTAGGTCTATGTGGTTTCTCTCCTTTATTGTACCCATCTTTGCATGAAATGTTCCCTTGGTATCTCTAATTTTCTTGAAGAGATCTCTAGTGTTTCCCATTCTGGTGTTTTCCTCTATTTCTTTGCATTGATCACTGAGGAAGGCTTTCTTACCTCGCCTTGCTATTCTTTGGCACTTTGCATTCAGATGGGTATATCTTTTCTTTTCTCCTTTGCCTTTCACTGCTCTTCTTTTCTCAGCTATTTGTAAGGCCTCCTCAGACAACCCTTTTGCCTTTTTGCATTTCTTTTTCTTAGGGATGGTCATGATCACTGCCTCCCGTACAGTATCATGAACCTCTGCCCATAGTTCTTCAGGGATTCTGTCTATCAGATCTAATCCCTTGAATCTGTTTACTACTTCCACTGTTTAATAGTAAGGAATTTGATTTAGGTCATACCTGAATGGTCTAGTGATTTTCCCTACTTTCTTCAATTTAAGGCTGAATTTGGCAATAAGGAGCTCATGATCTGAGCCACAGTCAGCTCCCAGTCTTATTTTTGCTGATTGAATAAAGCTTCTCCTTCTTTGGCTGCAAAGAATATAATCAATCTGATTTTGGTATTAACCATCTGGTGATGTCCATGTGTAGAGTCTTCTCTTGTGTTGTTGGAAGAGGATGTTTGTTATGACCAGTGCATTCTCTTGGCAAAACTCTGTAAGCCTGCTTCGTTTTGTACTCCAAGGCCAAACTTGCCTATTACTCCAGGTATCTCTTGACTTTCCACTTTCGCATTCCAGTTGCATATAATGAAAAGGACATCTTTTTTGGGTGTTAGTTTAAGAAGTTCTTGTAGGTCTTCATAGAACTGTTCAACTTCAGCTTCTTCAGCATTACTGGCTGGGGCATAGATTTGGATTATTGTGATATTGAACAGTTTGCCTTGGAAACAAACAGAAATCATTCTGTTGTTTTTTGAGATTGCACCCAAGAACTGCATTTCAGACTCTTTTGTTGACTGTGAGGGCTACTCCATTTCTTCTAAGCAATTCTTGCTCACAGTGGTAGATATAATGGTCATCTCAGTTAAATTTGCCCATTCCAGTCCATTTTAGTTCACTGATTCCTAAAATGTCAGTGTTCACTCGTGCCATCTCCTGTTTGACCACTTCCAGTTTGCCTTGATTCATGGGCCTAACATTCCAGGATCCTATGCAATATTGTTCTTCACAGCTCTCCACAAGATGGTGGAGTAGAAGGATGTGCACTCATCTTCTTCTGAGAGAACTCCAAAATTACAACTCGCTGCTGAACAATCATCAACAGGAAAATGTTGGATCCTACTGAAAAAAGATACCCCACAAACAAGGATAAAGGAGAAGTGCCAGCAAGACAGTAAGAGGGGCAAAATCACGTTTAGAATCAAACCCCATACCCACCAGAGATGCTTGAAGGGCTCAAACAAAACTTGTGCGCACCAGGAGACCCCACAGAGACTGAGCCAGACCTGCCTCTGCATGTTTGAGTGTCTCCTGTGGAGGTACAGGTCAGCAGTGGCCTGCTGCAGGGGTTGGGGTTTGGGTGCAGCAGACCTGGGTGTGGCATAAGCCCTCTTGGAGAAGATCACCATTAATCCCACCAGAGAGCCACCAGAACTTACATAGGACTGGGGAAACAGACTCTTGGAGGGCACAAACAAAATCTTGTACACATCAGGAAAAAAGAGCAGTGACCTCACAAGAAACTGACCTATACTTTCCCATGAGTGTCCAGGAGTCTCGAGTGGAGGCATAGGTCGGTGGTGGCCTGCTGCAGGGTCGAGGGCACTGAATGTGGCAGTGCATACACTGGACCTTTTGAAGGAGGTCGCCATTATCTTCATTACCTCCACCATAGTTTGGTCTCAGGTCCAACAACAGGGAGGGATCACAGCCCTTACCATCAACAGCAAACTGGATTAAAGATTTACTAAGCATGGCCCCGCCCATCAGAACAAGACCCAGTTTCCCCCACAGTCAGTCTCTCCCATCAGGAAGCTTCCATAGGCCTCTTATCCTTATCCCTCAGAGGGCAGACAAAATGAAAACCACAATCACAGAAAACTAATCAAACTGATCACATGGACCACAGCCTTGTCTAACTCAATGAAACTATGAGACATGACATGTAGGGCCAAGGCAAGATGACAGATCATGGTGGAGAGTTCTGATGAAGTGTGGTGAACTGGAGAAGGGAATGGCAGACCAATTCTTGCCTTCAGAACCCCATGAACAGTATGAAAAGGCAAAAAGATATGACACTGAAAGATGAACTCCCCAGGTGAGTAGGTGCCCAATATGCTACTGGAGAAGAGTACAGAAATAACTCCAGAAAGAGATGGAGCCAAAGCAGAAACAATGCCCGGTTGTGGATGTGACTGGTGATGGAAGTTTTGATAGGGATTATATTGAATCTGTAGTTTGCCATGGTTAGTACGTACACTTTAACAATATTAACTCTTCCAATCCATGAGCACAATATGTCTTTCCATTTATTTGTTGTCTTCAGTTTCTTTTATTAGTATCATATAATTTCCATAGTAAAAGTGTTTCACCTCCTTGGTTTAATTTATACTTGGGTCTTCTATTCACTTTGATGCTTTTGTAAATAGGATTTTTTTTCTTAAAGTTCTCCTCCTGAGAGTTAGTTATTAGTGTATATAAATGCAACAGATTTCTAGATATTAATTTTGTATCCTGCAATGTTACTAAATTTATTAGTTCTAGTAGTTTTAGATGGAGTTTTTAGAATTTTCCATATATAGTATCAGTCTCTTCAGTAAGCAGTGTTGAGGAAACTAGAGAGCTACATGTTAATAAAAAAAAAAGAAAGGAAACTAGACCATTTTCTCACACTATATTCAAAAGTAAACTCAAAATGGATTAAAGACTTAAGTGTAAGACCTGAAGCCATAAAGCTCTTAGAAGGAAATATAAGCAATATGCTTTTTGACATAGGTCTTAGTATTTGGGGGGATGTGTCTCCTCAGACAAGGACCACAAAAGCAAAACCATACAAATGGGACTACATCAAACTAAAAAGCTTTTGCACAACAAAGGAAACTATCAACAAAATGAAAGGGCAACCTGCCACCTAAGAAGTTACTTGCAAATGACATCTGACAAGGGGTTAATACTCAAAATACGTAAAAAACTTACACAACTCAATATCAAAAAATCAACAATCCAATTAAAAAACGGGCAGAGGCTGAAGAGATATTTCTCCATAGAACATATACGAAAGGCCAACAGGTTCACAAAAAGATGCCCAACGTGTCATTAGGGAAATGCAAATTAAAACCACAATGAAATATCACCTCACACCTATTAGAAAGACCATCATCAAAAAGGCAAGAAATAGCAAGTGCCAGTTTGGATGTGGAGAAAAGAGAATCCTTGTCCACTAGTGGTAGGAATGTAAATTTGTAAAACCACTAAGGAAAACAGTAAAGAGGATCCTCAAAAAATTAAAAATATAACTACTCTATAATCCAGCAATTTCACGTCTGAGAATACATCCAAGGAAAATGAAAACTAACTTGAAAAGATATCTGCACCTTCATGTTCATAATAGCTTTACTTACAATAGCCAAGATATAGAAGCAACTTAAATATCCATCAACACATGAATGGATAAAGAAGGTATGTGTGTGTGTGTGTGTATATACAAATATGTATATGTATATTATATATATATATATGCACTTAGCTGTAGAAAGAATGAAACCTTGTCATTAGCAACAACATGGATAAACCAAAAGGGTATATGCCAAGTGAAATAGGTCAGAGAGAAAGACAAATACTGTATGTCTTTACTTATATGTAGAATATAAAAACAAAAGAAACAAATATAACAAAACAGAAGAAGACTCACAGATACAGAGAAAAAACTAGCTATCACCAGAGGAGAAAATGGTAAGTGGAATGGGCGACACAGATAAGGAAGGATTAAGGGAAACGAACTACTAGTATAAAATAAACGTTACAGAGATTTAACGCACAGCACAGGAGATCAGTCCTGGGTGCTCAATGGAAGGAATGATGCTAAAGCTGAAACTCCAGTACTTTGGCCGCCTCATGCAAAGAGTTAACTCATTGGAAAAGACCCTGATGCTGCGAGGGATTGGGGGCAGGAGGAGAAGGTAACGACAGAAGAAAAGATGGCTGGATGGTATCACCAATTTGATGGACATGAGTTTGGGTAAACTCTGGGAGTTGGTGATGGACAAGGAGGCCTGGCGTGCTGCAATTCATGGGGTTGCAAAGAGTCGGACATGACTGAGCAACTGAACTGAACTGAACTGAACTGAACAGGGAATATAGTCTATAATATTGTAATAATTTGCATCTTACATAATATGTAAAAATATTGAATCACCATGTTGTTCATCTGAAACATAATATTGTAACTCAACTATGCTTCAATAAAAATAAAGTACATATGAATTTACAGGTCTTTTAAACAATTAAATATTAATTTAATTTGCACATACCCTTTACGATCATTGTACATTCTATTAATTCTGTCCCATTTTGCATTCAACTGAGTAAGTGTATCCCGAATCTGAATGGCTTCAGGTCCAGAAGCTTCAAGGATAACATCCGGTTGTTTTTCATGAATGACTGCAATCTGCTCTCCGAGTTTGTCCAGTTGATCTTTGATATTCTACAAAGATATTTTCATATGTTAACAAAAGCCAGCAAAGAGATATAAGAATGGAATCACAGGAGACCAAAAATTTATATTGAACAAGTTACTTAAAAATAATGAGACATAATTGCTGCTCATCAAAACTGGAAACTTTTTAAAAAAATAATATCCAGTACAGGCCAAAGCAGGTATGCTTTGAGGTATGCTACATAATTTCCTAACAGCAGGGAAAAACATCCTGTGACGTTCAAAGTGGCAATCGTACAGGACATAAAAAGCTTTAATAATATTCTGTAAAGGTAATGAAGTGTTTTAAAGCTAGAAATTACATATACTTTCAAACATCTAATAATGCTAACTTAAATGACAAAACTGAGTTACCAGATAAACTTATCAACTCTATCAGCGTTTATTATGACATGATACAAAAATGCAATCAAAATATATGAGTCTTGATATCAAATAGTTTTTGCAAATTACCTGAAAACTTTCAGACCCCTAATTAACTTACAATCAACGTGATATTCCATTTCCAACCACTAGACAATCAAATCATTCGTTCTAGGTGGTAAGATAAATGCTGACATTTTACATCAAATGACAATCAAGTTTCCAATACAGGAATAAAATTTGTGCATGTGTTTGACTTTAAAATATCTCTGATGTTGCCAAAAACACTGTGTGCATTTAAAAATCCATACCAACTATTAATAAATTAGAATGTTTGACAGCATTTCATTGGCAGTATAGGAAAAGTTTGTTTTTCATACATATTACTAATTCCTTGGCACAAATGTAAAAGGCTAAAAACCATTTAAGTAGGTACAGTGACAAATTCCTTGCTTTATTTCTATATTAACTGCAGGTATTCAAATGTACTGCCTGGATATTTACCTTCAGAGAATCTTCCTGAAAGGAGAATTCTTCATAGACAACAGAGCTTAGCTCTGGAGTATTAAGTGATAATTCAACATCATCCATGGAAAGTAAAACTTTGTTAATTTCAACCAGATAATCTGTGGGAAGGGGTGGTGATCTAATTCCAGAAGCGAGCTGACTTGTTCTCTGTTGAATAGGGACTACCTGTATAGACATCAATAATAGCAATACACATCTCTTAGAATATCCCCACAATGAACAGCAGTAAAGAAAAAACTTTTTAAAAAAGCAACATTATTTTGTGGAGAAATTCAATACCATAAGCAGAAATTTTAAAACTTGCTTTAATTTTTTAAAAGTTTCCCTGCACTGCTATGGAAACCATTAACAATCTCTCTGTAGCCTGCTGTTAAAAGGCTTAAATAAGCTGTTAATGCTTGAAAGGATTTTCTTTAAGACTTACACCACTAAACTCATTTAGAAAATAGGAAAGCATAATGACTCCTTTCCAAAGTTATTGAAGAAATGAGAATGTGCTGCAAATCATGAAATTCTGTATGAAATAAAAATTTTAATACCATTGTCATTATTAATAATAATAATACCATTATTATTACACTCTATTTTTTTTGAATTTCACAATTAGATTAAACACTTCTGGGCCTTGCTGGTGAAAAAATAACTAAGAGTGAAACATGTATGTGTAACATAAATTGCAAATGCAATGGGAGGTTTCATTAAAATAATATCCAGGCAATTCAGTATATAATCTTAATCTTTGAGAACAATAAAACACAATATGAATGCCCTACATAAGACGACAGGTCCTACGATGCTAAATTCACACAGGTTCTAACTTAGGTGCACAATTATTTATCCTAGTGTAGGATTTTCTGTATCCTCTAATCAGAGCTTTCTAAGCAGTAAAGTGCTCTCTGGGATAGGCCATTAGTCCCTGGGTTCAAGTCCTTTACTCTTTGACAGCTACCATTTAATAATTGCTGTCTACTGCTTGCCAATGGTCAAAGAGCATCTGACTCATGAATTAGGGTAGTCTCCTTGACACTTTCATCAGATTTCTATATTGAACTTCTGAAAAATGGTCCTCCTCTGAAAACTCAAAGATGACACTGAAAAGGCTTTCCTGGTGGCTCAGTGGTAAAGAATCCGCCTGCCAATGCAGGAGACACAAGTTTGATCCCTAATCCAGGAAAATCGTACATGCTATGGAGCTGCTAAGCCCGAGTGCCACAACTGCTGAACCTGTGCTCTAAAGCCTGAAGTTGCAGCTACCGAGCCCATGTGCCAAAACTATAGAAGCTCAGGTGCTATAGAGCCAGTGCTCGGCAACAAGAGCAACCACTGCAATGAGAAACCCACACAGCATAACTAGAGAAAAAGGATGTGCAGCAAAAGAGACCCAGTACTACCCAAAATAAATAAATAAATAATATTTTTAAAAACATGACAGTGAAAACGGTCATAACTGAAAATGGTTACAATTCCTAAACAAGACCTAAAACCAAGATTAAAAACAGTGACTGATTAGGATGGTGTTGAGTCTTGCAGTCTACATTTATGTGTCTCCTACAATTTGATAAACTGACTTTCACCAATTGATAGGCAGTCCTGGGTAGCCAACTGAGAAGCAAGTCCACTCATTTCCTAACAGGTTTGTTTCTACCTGACACTAATATTAATTTTATTAGACTAATGCCACACATTCAAATTTCAGTCAGAAAACATGTCTAGGTATTTACTTGTATGTCTAAGAAGGCAAATTATACATTTTAATATAAAAGGCTAAAAAAAAATGTGTACACTCAGGAACCAATTTTAATAAAAAACATGAAATATTTCTTAACAATATCTTTTTTCAGATTTTAATTTTAAACAGGCAATGTTTTGGCACATCATAAAAGGAAACTCAGTTGTTCCTCTTCTTAACTTTAAGGAAAAAGTAAAAAGGCACAAAGAAAGTACTTAACAGGTTGAGTAATCACAGCAAAAGAGTAAAAAAACAGGGACCTGTTCCCCTACTTGGCTTTCGCATCTATCAACCAGTGTCTTGCTCAGAGAGCCTCTGTTTTTTCAAGACCCAAAATTACTCCAGGCCTCCAGCTATATTTGATCTGTGCTTGTAGGACATTCAACTTTATAGTATTTTCCTCATTAGCAACACTAAACATCATACACCAGATTGTCTTTTTCAATCTGCAATGTTGGATGACTGGTGAGAGTGACTTGTATGCCTTAACAACCACTACAAGGCGAGGAATTCTGTGCTGTTTCTTGAGTTACACAACAGATCGGTATTGTAAATAGAAAGTTCAAAGGGTTTTTCTTTTAAAAAAAAATTGTTCATTAAACACTGTATTCTTCTATTAATGCAAACATGCATGCTCAGTCACTTAGGTCATGTCCCACTCTTTGTGACCCCCTGGACTACAGTCCACCAGGCTCTTCTGTCCATGGGATACTCCAGGCAAGAATACTGCAGTGGCTTGCCATGGCCCCTCCAGTGGATCTTACCAATCCAAGGATCAAAACCAAGTCTCTTGCATCTCCTGCATTGCAGGCAGACTTTTTACCCAGTGAGTCACCTGGAAGGCCTTTCTATTAACACTAAACACATAATCTAGGATTTCCTGAGTGAGCCTCTGTACCCTTGCAGAAGCAGCAAGGCCATCCAAGATTCAAATATAAGCTTACTATATTCCCCAAATAGGTGTTATCCCAAGAGAGTGATCAATCAAAACACCCGAGGGGAAAAATAACATCCTCAAGATCTAACCTAGACTTTACTTCTCAATATTTTTATTTTTAAAGAATTCAGCTAGAACACAAAAATACACATATATACAAGGTAGCACTAAAATTAGACAATACTACATGATGCACCTCATGTCATACTGCAACCTAAATTCCAGATACATTAAAAAATTGATTTTAAATGAAACCTTACAAACATGTCCCATGGGCAGAGGAGCCTGGCGGGCTATTGGCCACGGGGCCCAAGAGTCGAACATACGTTAGGAACTAAACCATTACCACTATTACAAACATTTTCTAAGTTTTGTTTTTATCAACCATAGGGAAAACCTGGGGCTTCCCTAGTGGTTCAGACAATAAGGAATCTGCCTGCAATGCAAGAGATCTGAGTTTGATTCCTGGGTCCAAAAGATCCCCTGGAGAAGAGAATGGCAACCTATTCCAGTATTCTTGCCTGGAGAATTCCATGGATAGAGGAGCTTGGCAAGCTACAGTCCATGGGGTTGCAAAGAGATGGACATGACTGAGAACTAACACCAACACACATAGGGAGAACTTGGAACTAAACAGAGTTGAACATTCATCAACTCTCTGGAGGATAAGGACAGTTTTTTTAAAAAACTCAAAAAGGAAAAACCTAGTCACGTGTGGCTAAACAAAAATTTTAAATGGCTGTACATTAAAAGTAGAACAATCAAAAGATAAAAATCAATAAGATGATACTTTTAAAGCAAATATGACAAGGTTAATAGGTTTAGTGTACAAAGATCTAGCATATAATTTAAAATAGCAATACCCTATTAATTTAAGCACATGAGAAAGGACATTCAATATATATTTCAAATAAGAAAATGAGTCCTTTTTTGAGTTTACATACATAATTTTTTAAAAGCCACCTATATCACTTTGTAAGAGAAACCATGCGAAAGGCAGCAGATGAAAAGGGAAATGCTAGGAGCCCCTCTGTGCTCTCAGGGAAGTCTCTGGAAGCCTCTGAGCTGAGGGGTTATTTATATTTTAAATACGGACGGAAGAGAAGGAGGCACTGAGGATGAGTATGATCTTGACTGAAAGCTTAATGTCCCTTCCCTGACAAAAACTAAGGACGCTGACTATGATGTGTCAATGTAGATTTATCGGTTGTAACACACACACCTCTCTCGGGCGGGATGTGGATAAAGGAAGAGGCTGTGTATGTATTGGGGGTGAAGGGACAGAAACTCTTTGCTGTGAATCCAAAGCTGCTCTAAAAAATGACGTCTATTTTTTTAAAAAATCAAACAAGAAATTTAATATTCCTTCGCAATAGGCTCTGGTTCCCCACTGCCTGTCACCTCCTTCCATTTTCTCTCTTCACCAATCTCCACCCAATTCTCCACTCACTCCTTTTCCCATTTCCAACCTGATTTCATAAGGAGGTTGAAGTGAAAAGTGAAGAGAAAGTGTGAGTAGCTCAGTCATGTCCGCCTCTGTGACCCCATGGACTGTAGCCCGCCAGGCTCCTCGCTCCAAGGGATTCTTCAGGCCAGAATACTGGAGTGGGTAGTCATTCCCTTCTCCAGGGGATCTTCCCAACTCAGAGATCAAACCCAGATCTCACTGCAGGCAGATTCTTTACCATCTGAGTCACCAGGGAAGCCCAATAATGAGGTTAATCCAAATGAAAACTCACTGAAGAGGAAGCGAAAGGATTTTTTCACCTAAAATCCTTCCCATGCTCCAGCTTTCTGTAGGTGCACACACCACCCAATCCTTTCTAGGCCCTTTCCCCACCTCCTCTCATCCACATAAACTTTTTCAAATCATTTAACCGAGGGTAAAATATTGCCCATAGCATGCAGTGGCTCACTGCTCACCCGAAAAAAGAGAAAAGAAAGAAAAGGAGAGAAAACAAGTCCTGTAAACTGGTGGTCCTCAATGCTGACTGTACCTTAGACTCATCTATAGTTTTCTTTTTCAAGTCTCCACGCCTAGGCACAACCTGAAAGAATTTGATTTAACTGGTTTGAGGCTTGATTTTATTTAAGCTACTCAAGGGATTCTAATGTTCACAGTTAACAGTTTTAAAAACTATAGATTTGAAGAAGAATATAGGTCAATGTAAGAGGGAAAAAATGCTTTAATATTTTTAAATCATTTTATTTATAATAACTAATGTTAGTGAAGTCAAAATGAAGCCACCCTGTAATAGTATACATTAGGGCTTTCAAAAACCAAATGTACTTATGCATTAAAAGTCTAAAAATTATCTGTATTTTGGGTCATTAATGATTTCTGATTTGGGACCCAAAGATGAAGTACCAGAGATTAAAGATACCTTTAAAAGCAACAATTAAACAAACAACTATAATATAATCTAAAAGATGTTAGAAATAAAAATGGAAACAAGTCTTAAGAGACAACATATTTTTAAGATAAAATAAGAAGATAAAACTCACACCAGGGAACAACAATAAAATGATGTGTTTGAACTGTGGTGTTGGAGAAGACTCTTAAGGGTCCCTTGGACTGCAAGGAGACCCAACCAGTCCATTCTGAAGGAGATCAACCCTGGGATTTCTTTGGAAGGAATGATGCTAAAGCTGAAGCTCCAGTACTTTGGCCACCTCATGCAGAGAGTTGACTCATTGGAAAAGACTCTGATGCTGGGAGAGATTAGGGGCAGGAGGAGAAGGGGACGACAGAGGATGAGATGGCTGGATGGCATCACGGACTCGATGGACGTGAGTCTGAGTGAACTCCGGGAGATGGTGATGGACAGGGAGGCCTGGCATGCTGCAATTCATGGGATCACAAGCAGTCGGACACGACTGAGCGACTGAACTGAACTGAACTGAACTGAAGGCACCAGTTGAGAAAGGTAGAAAAAAACAGTATAGCTATACTATATGGGGAATGACAGTGAATCACAGAGGTGGCAGAGGTCAAACCAAAGCCTCTATATATCATGCCAGCGACAAATCTTATACCTAAAGCTTTTTCTGCATCTCACAATATTCCTGAACAAGTTCTTTGGAATAGGAATTGTATGATCAGCCATGACTTGGGGGATGAGGAATAATCCTGAGAAAAATACAGAAGGTGGGCTGGAGCTATGGAAAGCTTGGGGAATAGCTAATAGGTAAAAATCACAGGAGTCTGAATTATGGAAGGGACACAGGACTTAGGAAGTTTCTCTCCCAGGTTCTTAAAACAAGTAACTGGTAGAACTGGATTCAACTGCCGGTTCAGGCCCATATCTTATTTCATTTGGACCTACTGGTTTTAATCTTTCCTCAAAGGGGTGTGAGGCACAAAGCCTATGAGGAACAGGAAATGATTGAGATGATTTTGAGGTTTCTACCTTGAGAATGGGTAGTTTTGAAAAGTAATTAACTAAGATAGGGAATACAGCAGGAAATGGGTTGGTGGGGAGTGAGAGGGCTAGTTCAGCTTGGAACCTGTTAGGAGGCAGCAGTATAAACAGATGGAGACATCCAACCAACAGCAAGCCAATAAACCTGCATCTTCTCGTAGATTCCAACATCATCAACGGAAACTGGTTCTAGGATTACCTAACAGACCTCTAAGGAACACCAGCATATTTACAAAGCAGCTGCAAAGATGGCCATTGAAAAGGGAGCTGGTGGTGAATCTTTTTCTAGAATATAAATCATATTTTATCAAAGTTACAAATTTAGTTATTTGTAAGCTAGAATCTTTTTCTAATGTGGTCAAGACCTCCACACATAAAATACAGAACTGAAGGAGGAAGTCACACCCCAAAGGTTTAAAACATTATCAGAAATCCAAAAGGGATGTCCTATAATAAAGTGTTATGTATCTATTTTCTTAGTGTTGCCTCACCCAAAAATATAAACCTACCTAGCAATACACACTAGAAAGAAGGAAATACCATGGCAATTGGTTTGTTTTGAGACATCATTGATTTGATGTCTCATTGATTTGAGAAATCATTTCTCAAATGATTTGAGAAATCATTTGATTTGCAACACCAAACATCTGAATGGCAAGAGCTGAAAAAGTTATTTAAGTGGAAAAGAATCTCCCCCACGACAATACCTTAGTTTTGTTGTATCTTGTGTGCAAAAGTAGTAACTGCAAACGGATCTTTTCTTTCTTAGTATCTTCCATAGGTTGATGCAACATTTGCTCTCCTCTCTGTAGAACTTCCTCAATCTGGGCTCTCTCCTCATCCATCTGAATGTTTGAAAGATATAAATTACTCAAAAGGAAAAAGCACAAGGTCAATTACTATCAGTTCCAAGCAGAACCAACCTACAAAGTATAGTATAGTCAACATATGTTTATCTGAATGATACACAACAAATGTTTGTGTTTTTCTTAAAATATTTTATATATGAAGTTAAAATAGTTCATAAAGACTGCTAGTTTAGAAGTTAAATAGCACTAACATAACACTATCATCAGAAAATATGTCTATTTTTTTCAAATATTCAGTAAATCACATGACAAATCTTACATTGACACTTTGGAGAAAATCACATTTAAATCTGTTCTATCATGTTTGGCAGATATCTGGGTAAACATCATTAGTGTGAAGATGTAATTAACAGAGAAGAAAAGTGACAACACCATGGTTTTTAAAATCTCCTTCAACCAACCTTTTCATCTTCATCACTGGATTCCAAGTGTTTTTCCATAACTTTTAACATATTATCTATGTCATTTTCTAACTTTTCCAAGTCAGAGAAAGGCACACCAACTTCAAACGCTTCAGTAGTGACCAGACACGGATATGATAACGGTTCCTGGCCAATTAGCAACTGTGGAGGGAAAAGCGCTCTTGAAAAGACGGTCTTAACTTGACCTTTCACCATTAATCGGTGTCAAGAAAGAACTAGCATTTATTTGAATTGACTTTAGTTTATTCATTCACACAGCAATAATTTTACCAACTTGGGAGTCTCTGATTACCACGTTCTCCAAACTCCAGCCACAGACGTGAAGTAGTGTGCAAGTGACCCTGACTGCCTGGAGTGTGTGAGGGGCATTGTAGGACCACAAACAGACACATCAGGAAACAGTGCCAGGATGCAGAGCCACCCCTGCCTTGGCCACAGAGAGGAAGAAAGTCACCTCCTAATACAGGAACACCCCAAAGAATGACTCCCAATTAATGTTCTCCAGTACGGGCCCCTTGGACTGTGATACCCAAACTTCAAAAAAGTATACCTTTCTCAATGCAGTACTTTCAGACAATATCTATATAAAAATAGTTCATATGGACGTGCCTAAAATCAATGTGTGTGCATGCTCAGTCACTTCAGTCGTGCTTCACTCTTCATGACCCCATGGACTGCAGCCCACCAGGCTCCTCGGTCCATGGGATTCTCCAGGCCAGAATACTGCAGTGGGTTGCCATGCCCTGTCTCCAGAAGATCTTCCCAACCCAGGGATCGAACCCATGTCACCTCAATCTCCTGCAACGCAGGCAGATTCTTTACCAGTGAGCCAGTGGAGAAGTCCAAAATCATGTAACAACTTTAATAAAATGAAATGCAGGAAAACTGGCAGTGTTGACTGAACATGGGGAAGCTAGCAACCTCTCTGGAAAAATCTATTTAACAGCATTTATATGAACAACTTTCACAACAATTCCAAGGAATTCTACGAAGTGATCCTAAGGGCATATTAAGACACAAGCAAAAAGACATGCATAAGAGAATTTTAACAAGACAATATATATAAAAGCACAATAAAAGTGGAAAACTGACTTAAAAACCACAACAGATCATATAGTTTAATACCTGTTAAAAACCTTGTCAAAGGAGAATACACAAAACAATACAAAATTGTTGATACTTTAATATCACATACATATAAGAATATAAACACATGCCAAAATGTTAACAAATTATTTATAGGAAAAATAATCATTTTCTTCGTACTTTCTTTCAATCCTCCTCCTGTGTCTCCTATATTACTCTTTTACATTTGTAGAAAAATCTCCTATAGAGCTACTGAAAAGACTAAATAAGTAAGCTTAGGTCGCAAGGTAAGGAAGGCAAGAGTTAAAGCAAGATTTTTGTTTGTTTTCTTTAAGTTGCAAATAATCTAAATATATTCTTAGGCTATGAAAGATAGTTTGGCCTATTATATCAGATATTTTGGGATTCCCTGGTGGCTCAGTGGGAAGAATCTGCCTGCAAATGCAGGAGACCCAGGTTTGATTCCTGGGGCAGGATGATCCCCTATAGAAGGAAATGGTAAATCATTCTGGTATCCTTGCTTGGGAAATCCCATGGACAGAGGCGCCTGGTGGGCTATAGTCCATGGGGTTGCAAAGAGTCAGACAGGACTTAGCGACTAAAAGACAACAACATCAGATATTTCAAAACAAAGCAAAGTTAGAGAATATTTACTTCCTACATAAAAAGAGGACCCTCCTCTTAGATAATTTGAATACTTGAAACCTTTTCTCAAATGGGTTATTTTCTTTAATACTAATTTCTTAGATTCTCTCCTTCATTTGGACAATCATAAATAAGAACAAATGCTCAATCAAAGAAAAGTGATAAAACCATTTTCATTTAATTTTTTTGTTGTATATACCATATAATTGAGGCTTCCCAGGTGGCGCTAGCAGTAAAGAACCTGCTTGCCAATACAGGTAGATATAAGAGACATGGGTTCAATCCCTCGGTGGGGAAGATCCCCTGGTGAAAGGCATGGCAACCCACTCCAGTATTCTTGCCTGGAGAATCCCATAGACAGAGGAACTTGGCAGGTTACATTCCATAGGGTCGCAAAGAGTTGGACACGACTGAAGCAACTTAGCACGAGCACCATGTAACTATCTACCATTCAGCTACATATCTACAAGAAAATAGTTTTATATAAAAACATAATTACTTACTTTGGCACTTCTGATGTGTTGAGAGACCTTTTCAAAATTTCTGTTCAATTCAGCTAATTTTGGTTCTACAAGCTCCCGGCTTGAGCCTCCACGTGCACTCATCAAAACAACAGCTTGATCTCGGACATTTTGTACTTGGAGATTGACATCATCCATCTCAGAGAGTAAACGCTAATTGTAAGAAAGCACAAAATTATCACATGGGAAAAATCAAAACCAAACATGGGTGCAGTGCTAACTGGGAAGTAAAGGGAGCTTAAACAAATGTCTGAGACTTCTAGTAAGAGACTTCTGTACATCAATTTGAATAAGAGCTGTTCATATATTTAACGAGAGAGAGAGAGAGAGACTCATTCATGCTATATGGGAAGCATTTTAAACTACTCCCAGTTTATATAAAACTTTACTTTATAATTGAATAGTCTATAAGATTTATTGTGTCATTTCCTCAACCATCTTATTCTAAGAATTGCAAAGTTTCTTGAGGCTGATAAAAGATTAAGTAGCAAGGAACAGACTTTAACTTCTTTTCCCCCTAGAAATCTTGTTTACCACCATCCCCCTTTCCTTGGTGAAGGTAAACTGGTTTGGAAGGGAATTGAATATTACCATTTAGTTTTTAACTAAAATGTACAAGAACATTATGCAGTTTCCTCTGGCTAATTTCATAATGGTCATTAAATTCATTTTCAGGCCTAAGAAAGGGATGCAAATACCTGCCTCAATTCCTACTTCATTCATAAGTTTTTGAAGAGTGCTGGAATTCTCTCAGGAGTATGGCTATGAGTACATTTTGAGTGAAGTACCAGCTTATCTGTATGTATCTATAAATTCTGCAAATGTTTTCCTTGTGATTACAAGAATGAACGATACCACAAGGCACTCAGTGATCTAAGACAGGGAGCCTAATCCACTGTTCTGAAGAATCTGTGCTTACTTGTTATGGTGGCTGAGAGAAATTAAGTCGTTTGAGGAAGTAGTTTTTAAATTAGTGTATGTAGATAGAAACAGGAGAACATCAGCTTAACTATGGAACTTTTAGAATGTGTTCTCTTGCATCTAAATGTGATTGTCATATTAAAAAAAAAAAACAGCCACTGCTTGTCTCAAATTTCACTAGTTATGTAGAGATTCTTGAAATTCTCTTTAAGAAAAATCAAGTAGAAAGAAATAAACACTTTACAGATAGGTCTTGGCTTTCATGAAAAATTGTCTAAAGGTATGCTAAACATATGTTAGTGATCTAATAAATGTAATAAATTTAATAAATTCACTAAAAATGTAGTCCAGGAAATAAAGAAAATGTAGTAAAGAAAGGAAACTATCTCATTCTTTAAAGGTTTATAGATGCATAATAAAACACTCTAAAATGGTTTTGTTTCATATAAACCATCTGGTGTGAAAAAGCTCTGTAACATCTAAAGGACCTGAATCAATTGTTATTTTGCTGGCAACAGACACATTCTTTATTGTTTGCAGGTTCCTCATCAAATCTTTAATTATGCAGTGTTTCCTGTCATCGATAAACAACGTGAAGGGGAAAAAAAAGATTCATTCAGTGATGTCTGCAAAATGTTGCAAGAGTATATTTGTAACCCAGAATTCAACTGTTCATCCATATCTGATGTGTCAGAGAGTTCCAAAGAAGGATTGGTGGGGCCTGAGAAGTAGATAGAAAAGATTTCCCAGGGGGAATTCTTAAAAGTTAGGTCTGACCTTCAACTTTGAAACAAAATGTAAAAACACAGGAAAGAATAAGGGCTACTCCTAGAAATTTTCTGAGACTCTGGAGTTCCCAAGACAACAAGTTCTTCTTTGCTTATCACCAGTGCATAAGGGTATCAAGAAGCTGAGCAAAGTGAAGAAGTCTGCCATACGGTACTTCTGAAAAAATGTACTATTCTTTCACAGCAGATTCCTCTGAAAAGCTGGGTCGGTGGGGAATATGCACCAAGAAATGAAAGCCAAATTACTCATTATGAAGTCTGTTTTGCTCCAACTTTCTGCAGTGCCGCCAAATTTTGCAAGTCATGAAAAAAATAACTAAGAATGCACTTTCGCTGTTAACTAATGATGCAGCATTCAACTATGCACCATGACAAAATGAAGTATTTTCTGTTTTCCCAGCTTATTAAATTACAATGGAAAAATTATGTTAACAGCCCCATAATGTGGCACCTTTAGATGCCAATTCTTACCTAAGAGGAATGGAACAAAAACTTAGCTAAGACAAAAACCAAAACAAACAAAATAACTCATTCTGTTTATCCCACCAACATAGAAGTTAATAAATCTCCTGCACGAGAAACACATGTGTACAAGTAACTTGGAATATTCATCAAGACAAAGGAGACAGCTAAACCTTCCATTCTCAGAAGTGTTACTGATCTGCTACCTTCACAATTTCTTCTCGTTTGCTTGCTGGCTTTTTTTCGATCTCATCCAATAGTGCTTCAGCTTGATAAAGCCAGGTGCTTATGTGAGCAACATTGCCATCAAATATTTCCAACTGGTTCTGATGGTTCTAGAAAGGAATTAATAAAACACTGATACAACCATATGAAATAATTAAGACAATAATCTTTGAAGACATTTAAAAGGTCTTCAAAGACCTAAGTAATGCTGAATTTCAAGAAGAACTTCTACCTTCCTGCAAAGCTCTTCCCCAACGGATAAATCTCATTCCAAAAAATGCACAGCTGTAAAAGTGAAAGTGTTATTTACTCAGCCGTGTCCGACTTTGCAATCCCATGGACTGTAGCCTGTCAGGCTCCTCTGTCCACGGAATTCTCCAGGCAAGGATACTGGAGTGGGTAGCCATTCCCTTCTCCAGGGGATCTTCCCAACCCAGGGATCAAACCTGAGTCTCCCACATTGCCAGCAGATTCTTTACTGTCTGAGCCACCAAGGAAGCACAGCTGTGGTTGGGTACTTTTTCATTTTAATTTAGACCTCAACATAATGAAAAATTGAAGACTAAAAGGCAAAAACTTCTTTATAAATTTCATTTTATTTTAATCCCTATTTCTCATTCATATACTATAAATAATCTTATTGGCCCTGCCTTGATCATATTAGTTAAGAACTCATTTAAGGCAGCAGCAGCATTTAAATACAAGTAAAAAAGCAATTCAAATCTGGTTGAATAGATTTTGCCTACTCAAAGCTTGAGTGCTTGAGGCAGGGCCCATGTCTTTTCACCTCAGTACCATCAGCACTTAACAAGACACTTGGCATAGATCTCAGTGATATTTCCTGAAGCATAATATAACATGTGATTGAGTTAAATTTGAAAACAGAAGCAAACACTTAAGCCAGTTAAAACAGGGCAAAATTTCTGAGGCAAAAGCAAGAATTTAGAATTTGATCAAAAAGAGTGCAGAAGCTTTATGATGAACTTAACAACTTCTAGGAAATATATTTTATAGGATGAAAGAAGTTTAAAAATAAGCAAATTATTAATCTATAACATGTAAAAATCACTGAAAAGTAAAATGAGAATAAATGACATAAGGAAAGTTTTGACACTGGTCTGGATTCTAATTAAGAATTGATAAACATCAGACCAAAGCCAGTAAATCAAATTAAACAGAAAGCTATTATTTGAAAGGAGAATTTAGAAGGTACAGACTACAAAAGACAGAAGTAAGGAACGTGAGAATGTGGAATAAAACTAGTCACAATAAAAATGAATATATAAAATAGTTAAAGAACATATTCTATGAGCCAAGATTTCACATTTGTTATTCAACACTTAACAACTTTGTTGCTGCTGCTACTGCTAAGTTGCTTCAGTCGTGTCTGTGTGACCCCATAGATGGTAGCCCATCAGGCTCCCCCATCGCTGGGATTCTCCAGGCAAGAACACTGGAGTGGGTTGCCATTTCCTTCTCCAATGCATGAAAGTGAAAAGTGAAAGTGAAGTCACTCAGTCGTGTCTGACTCTTAGCAACCCCATGGACTGCAGCCTTCCAGGCTCCTCCGACCATGGGATTTTCCAGGCAAGAGTACTGGAGTGGGGTGCCATTAGATATGTTCTTTAATTCCATTTTATATATAGGGAAATTAAGTAATTTACACAAGGTTATGAAGATAGTAAGTTGTAGATGAACTCTGAATATGAATCTGACAGGTCAAGACGTAAGCCCACCAACTTTAATGCCCTAGACATTCTGATTGATATTGAAACACACGATAATTTATTCTTCTCTGTTTCTATCCATTACCCAGTAATTCTATGAATTTGGAAAAAGTCCTATCTCAGATATATCTGAACAAATAATAATTTATGGATGAGAACTCTTTTAAAGGGAGGAGATGGTGATGCTGCTATACAGTATTCATTGCTAGTGTTAATACAAGAGAAACAGAAAACATTACGAAAGTAGAGGGTCACTATTTTCATGAAACGCTAGTTAATTGTGTAATGGTATAACCAAAGATTAACAGCATATAACACTTAACAATTATTATAATTATCATAATAATATCTAAAATTGATTGTTTTTAGTTATATAAGAGCATAATCACAAAAACTGTGTGAGGTAAAAATTATAATAATGTCCGTTTTACATATGAGAAAACTGAGATTTAGAGAATGCTTAATTTAAGTAACTTGACCAAGATCCTCCAGTTTATAGTCAAAACTTTAACCTGGGCTATCAATATGCAGGTCAGGAAGCAACAGTTAGAATTGGACATGGAACAACAGACTGGTTCCAAATAGGAAAAGGAGTACGTCAAGGCTGTATATTGTCACCCTGCTTATTTAACTTCTATGTAGAGTACATCATGAGAAACGCTGGGCTGGAAGAAACACAAGCTGGAATCAAGATTGCCAGGAGAAATATCAATCACCTCAGATATGCAGATGACACCACCCTTATGGCAGAAAGTGAAGAGGAACTAAAAAGCCTCTTGATAGAAAGTGAAAGTGGAGAGTGAAAAAGTTGGCTTAAAGCCCAACATTCAGAAAACGAAGATCATGGCATCTGGTCCCATCACTTCATGGGAAATAGATGGGGAAACAGTGGAAATAGTGTCAGACTTTATTTTTGGGGGCTCCAAAATCACTGCAGATGGTGACTGCAGCCATGAAATTAAAAGACGCTTCCTCCTTGGAAGGAAAGTTATGACCAACCTAGACAGCATATTCAAAAGCAGAGACATTACTTTGCCGACTAAGGTCCGTCTAGTCAAGGCTGTGGTTTATCCAGTGGTCATGTATGGATGAGAGAGTTGGACTGTGAAGGAAGCTGAGCGCTGAAGAAATAACGCTTTTGAACGGTGGTGTTGGAGAAGACTCTTGAGAGTCCCTTGGATTGCAAGGAGATCCAACCAGTCCATTCTAAAGGAGATCAGTCCTGGGTGTTCTTTGGAAGTAATGATGCTAAAGTTGAAACTCCAGTACTTAGGCCACCTCATGCGAAGGGTTGACTCATTGGAAAAGACTCCGCTGCTGGGAGGGATTGGGGGCAGGAGAAGAAGGGGACGACAGAGGATGAGATGGCTGGATGGCATCACCGACTCGTGAGTCTGAGCAAAGTCCGGGAGTTTGTGATGGACAGGGAGGTCTGGTGTGCTGCAATTCATGGGATCTCAAAGAGTCAGACAGAACTGAGCAACTGAATTGAACCGAACTGAATCCAATATTAAAACCTGTGCCCTTCTTTAACTAGTACACCTTTTTTAGAACATTGAAAACATTATATATATAGCCTGTAATAGTATGAATATTAAATACGATATTGTCATTTAAACTGTAGCCAATAAGTTACATTTAGTAAGATGTTCAAGTACATATTTTTATGTATATCACAAATGGTTTATTACTTAATAGAAATGAAGTACTTTGAACTCTTTCTAGTTATTATCTTTCAAAGCAAAAGTTACAATGTAGTCTAAATGAAATTAATTCACAAGCAAAACATTATTGTGACAAACGGAAAACACGGTTTGGAATTCCAATCCAAGCTGTCTTCATTTTCACGTATTGGCAGGAGACGCGATCTCGCCTTGAGGCTCTTGCTAAAACTCACCATCAGGGTGCTGCACCAATCCTCAGCCCAGGTGCGGACCCGGCTCCACCCAGCACTAAGCACACAGAGCTTCTCTTCCAAGACGGCCTCACCGCCCTCGACCAAGTTCCTCAGGGCAGCACCGCTCTCTGTGATGGCGTTCAAATCAGCTTTTCTTTTCTCCAGATCCTTCAGAATATTCTAAAAAATAAAAATTCCAACACCCACTTGATCTCGCAGAACATGATAAAAGTTTACACAACCATCATTTTTAACATGTTTTTCTTCCATATATATATGACTCCCTAGATTCGTCAAAAGTGCACAAGATTCCACAACTTGCTAACATGAGAGTTTTTAAGTTTCAAATAAAAATTAAATATTTAATTACACAAATACCAAAGAATGTAACAATTTTAGATGTGGAAAGGTAATTATTTCATTTATTTTTAAGTATAAATTTATTCAGTTCAGTTCAGTTCAGTTCAATCTCAGTCTGGCCGACTCTTTTCAACCCCATGAATCACAGCACACCAGGCCTCCTTGTCCATCACCAACTCCCGAAGTTCACTCAGACTCACGTCCATCGAGTCCGTGATGCCATCCAGCCATCTCATCCTCTGTCATCCCCTTCTCCTCCTGCCCCCAATCCCTCCCAGCATCAGAGTCTTTTCCAATGAGTCAACTCTTCGCGTGAGGTGGCCAAAGTACTGGAGTTTCAGCTTCAGCATCATTCCCTCCAAAGAAATCCCAGGGCTGATCTCCTTCAGAATGGACTAGTTGGATCTCCTTGCAGTCCAAGGGACCCTCAAGCGTCTTCTCCAACACCACAGTTCAAAAGCATCAATTCTTCAGCGCTCAGCTTTCTTCACAGTCCAACTCTCACATCCATACATGACCACAGGAAAAACCATAGCCTTGACTAGACGGACCTTAGTTGGCAAAGTAATGTCTCTGCTCTTCAATATGCTATCTAAGTTGGTCATAACTTTTCTTCCAAGGAGTAAGCGTCTTTTAATTTCATAGCTGCAGTCACCATCTGCAGTGATTTTGGAGCCCCCCAAAATAAAGTCTGACACTGTTTCCACTGTTTCCCCATC
Organism: Capricornis sumatraensis; assembly: GCF_032405125.1. Classification (NCBI taxonomy): domain Eukaryota; kingdom Metazoa; phylum Chordata; class Mammalia; order Artiodactyla; family Bovidae; genus Capricornis; species Capricornis sumatraensis. Next base: position 69,244,171 of record NC_091081.1, on the reverse strand, counting down.
TATTTCCCATGAAGTGATGGGACCAGATGCCATGATCTTCGTTTTCTGAATGTTGCGCTTTAAGCCAACTTATTACACACCAATAATTATCTGCATCATAACTTCACATATGAAGAATCAATTTCATTTTCAGTAACTACAAGCAGGCAAAGCAAGACTACCCCAGAACTCAAAATTCTAAAATACTCATAGTGAATTTATCTCCTTGACTACTACAGGAAACAATTGATGTGAACTATATTTATTTGCAAGGACTACAACCTTATGCGAAGAACCGATGCTGGGAAAGATTGAAGGTGGGAGGAGAGGGGGACAACAGAGGATGAAATGGATGGCATCACCGACTCGATGGACATGAGTCTGGGGAAACTCCATGAGTTGGTGATGGACAGGGAGGCTTGGAATGTTGCATTCCATGGGGTTGCAAAGAGTCAGACACAACTGAGCAATGGAACTGAAATGAACAGCCCTATAACTAGGTAACTTAACATATAGTCTGTTTATAAACATTACAAAAAATATTTCATCTTAAGCACATCACAGGAAAAGTAGCACGTCTAAGCTTTGGTTCTGCAATTGTCATATTATGTAAAGGTAATACTCTGGATGGTATTATAACAAATTGATTCTCACATTTATAAGTTTGACTAGAGAATTATAAAGAGAATGTTGGGTTCCAAAATTAAAACTGCAAAGTTCTTTCAATCAAAACGTAGCATGCACATATCTACCCTACTGCTGTTGTACCTTTTTAGAATAATATTTAAATAAATCATTTCAAGGAGCTCAAGTCCACATTCATTCTTACATCATTCAATCACATTTTGAAAGATAAAAATCGCAAGTGAGTCAAGATGTAAGATTCATTTGGCCTCATTAATTACTGGTATATTTATAAAGACATCAAAATATTTCTCTCAATTAAGTGTTCTTCTCCAGCAAGGAGGGGAAAAAAACAGAAAAACAGAATACGCAGAGCCATGCTCTCTTCAGTTATTAACTTTCTACATTCCTTCAGTGGCTATGGACTGATTGGCTACAGTAGTCTTTAAAAACTATAAGAAATAATTAATTACATGCAACTAAATTTAAACAGTACACAAACTATGTTAATAAATTTTATTGTAAAGAAAATGGCTACACCGAAAATGCTGATTTTTAAGCTATGGAATAAAAACATTACGTTCTGGAATGAAGATGCTATTTAAATTTTGCAGTGGAAAATATAATTTTATAGTGGTGGAATGGAGAAGGCAATGTCAACCCACTCCAGTACTCTTGCCTGGAAAATCCCATGGACGGAGGAGCCTGGTAGGCTGCAGTCCATGGGGTCGCTAAGAGTCAGACACAACTAAGCAACTTCACTTTCACTTTTCACCTTCATGCACTGGAGAAGGAAATGGCAACCCACTCCAGTGTTCTTGCCTGGAGAATCCCAGGGACAGGGGAGCCTGGTGGGCTGCCGTCTATGGGGTCACACAGAGTCAGACACGACTGAAGCGACTTAGCAGCAGCAGCACAGTGGTGGAAATACACTGAAGAGTTGTAAAATATGCATGGTTCTTAACTCTGACAATACAAGTTGAAAAAACTGGGTGATAATGTTACGTACTGATGTTTCATTTGGTTTACTCTAATGATGTGAATGTACTGTGGATTTGTGATTTGTATATACCATCTTCATTATTTCAAATCTGAAATAAGATTAAGTGGGAACTTAAGAGTGAGTGGTTCCAGAAGAAATAAATATCATTACTTATTGTCTTTGCCCTAAAGATGATAATCAATTGAAAAACTAATTGAATTTATGTGAGTACACAAAGATGATTAAAAATTAAATATGCAAAAATTGATATTGCCTGTGTACCAGCTATAAGAAATTAGTTTAAAATAAAAAGTATACTTTTTACATACTAATAAAATAAATACACAGGAATCAACTTTTTGGCATATATGCATAATGTTTACAAAGCATTATGTAGAGAGGGAATTTGGAGAGGAAATGAGACATTTACATGTTACTAAAAAGACTTAATTTAGTAAAGATGTCAATTCCCCTCAAAACAAATTTATAAATTTAAGGCAATTCAAACCAAAGTTTCTAAAAGAATTTTTTAAAGAATTTAAGAGTAATAATTTTAAAATTCATATGAGTATATACAAAAGAAGGAACATAAAGTCAGGAAACCCTGTCATTAACTACATGCTAACGTTTATTATAGAACCACATATTAAATAGTTGAAGAACTTTTCAGAGGGTCAGATCAGCGAAGCAGAAAATAAAGCAAAGTAACAGACAAAAAGAATACATGAACTGAGCAGGTCAAATCAGTGAGGAAAGGAAAATTACTCAACAAACAGTGCTGAGATAACTAGCAAACTATTTGGGGAAAAAAGGGTTAGAGCCTTACCTCATTACATACACCAAACTAAATTCCAGAAGGATTAAAGCATTAAAGGTAAAAAAGTTGAAACTATAAAAGAGCTAGAAGAGAATATAAGTAAGTAATTAGGTAATTTTATGGTAAAGTTGGCCTTTCTAAACACTAAAGGCAAAAATTAGGAAAAAAAAAGATCATATTCTTTAAAAAATGTATAAGTGTTTTTAAAATATACAGAACAGAAAGGAAACTAGAATGGCAAAAAATTGCATCAATACACAACATATTAAGCTTTAATAATTGTAACAGGTAAAGATCTCCAAATTAAAAGATCAAATGGAGACAGAGCTACAAAGGGCCTATATGCTAAAGGAAAATGTTCTAATTAAATAACCAAGACATGTTATTTGTCTACCATTGTCAAAAGTTTAGTTAAAACAGGCAAGTAGGAATTCTCACTAACAGCCGTTGGGTAAAACATTTCTGAAGGACAATTTTGTAACCAGTATAGACTTTAAAATGGATACATCCCTTGACCCAATATTTTTAGAGCTAAGAATTTATCCTCACAAAATTAATTAGCATTAAAATATATGCTAAGATTTAACCACAAGTATACTCATCACAGCAGTTTTTACAATAGTGGAAACTGGTAATAATTTAAATGGCCATGAATGGAGGAATGGGACAATAAGAAATAAAATATTCAATGAAATACTATCTATCTCCAATGTGTGACACAAAACACTTGTAGATAAAAGAAAATGTTAAAGATATAACCTGCTTTTCAAAAAGGTAATGAAACACTAGATAAAATTCTTTTTAAAATATATGCTTATGCCTGCATGTCTACATGGGCCTACCAAAAAACTGAAATGATAACAGGGTATTCCTTGAACAAAGATCATTTTTGCTCCTGTCTTTTTTTGGTATTACACTATGCAAATATCATTCAATTAGCTTATAGGACTCATGGGACGAATAAAAAATAACGACTTTCAAAGTGTATTGTAGAAAAAAGATAATATTTCCTTGAAAAAACTTTAATTAAAAAAAATATATAGTTAAGTGCCTTTGGTTGTCATTCATCCACTGTAACCCATGAATTCCACTGTTTTTCACTTCCTTCATATATCCCTTTTACTCCACACAGCCCACGGCAATTATACATTCCATGAGCTATTAAACTGAGAACATTCTTTCTAGTAACTAATATCTTGAGTTTCTTACAACAGCTAACTCCAAAGAGCATTCAAATTAAGGAACTGTATTACACCAGGACCTCAGAGCACCTCCCTCTTCACACCCCAAAAGTCAACACCTGTAGAAGTCAAAACTGACACCTGGCATTTTATATAAAGCTCTGTCACAGTACTGATCATTTATTTTTAGCATTTATCTCTAGTATACATGCGTCTTAGAAAATGAATTAAGAAAAAGAGAATGCCTTGGTTCAAAAAAAGAAAAACTAGTTTGTGTTTCATTCAATTCTTTGTCCACCTCAAAAGAGAGAATTGGCAAATCAACTCTTTAACCTATGTGATTTCTAATGTAGGACTAGAGAAAATTCTTTGATCTTTTATTGACTTTTTTTAAAATTCTGTTTCTCTGCTCTCTACAGTTAGCAATTAGCTTGCAATAGAAAGATTAGTTTGCAGTTAGCTTGCAACAGAAAGATTAGTTACTGGTTCAAAACTTACTACAGAAGAATTAATAAATTCAGCACAATACTTTGTGAAGAATGAATACTCAAAAAATGTCACTGATTTTGAAGGTGATAGTTATACTATATAAGTATAATGACTACAAAGACCTTGTTGAGCCATGTGAGTTTAACTCTTCAGAATCAAGATAAAAATATCTTCTGGGGAATTCCTTTCCAGCTGTTTGGACTCTGCACTTTCACTGTCAAGGACCCAGGTTCAATCCCTGGTGGGGAACGAAGATTCCACAAGCTGAGAAGTATGGCCAAAATCAATCAATAAATCTTTCCCCTATCTTAATATAAATATATGTATATATTATATGTATATGTGTATATAAATGCATGTGTGTGCGTGTGTGTGTGTGTCTTCTGAAGTTAGCTGCTTTTAAAATATTCTTATTCTTTTTCAGGACAGAGATGTGGAAAAAAGAATGGAAAAATGAAAAGACGATATTTACTATGAAATGGAGACAAATGACATATACCCAGATTCCTCTGATCAGAATGCCACAGATTACTCTGATAATCTTCGTGGTTCACCTGAACTACAACTTACTTTAGCCCAGGAAATTTCTGTATCCAAATCACCAAGCAAAGTTTCTGAAGTGGATTTCTGTACCAGTTCTGTTTCAGTAACAGAAAGCCATTCAGAGAGAGAAGCAGCCTCTTTCTTCATTTTCCGAGCCAACTGGGATGCTCTTTCCAGATCCTGTTTTCCCTCTGTCACCTTAAAAAAAAAGCACAAGAGAGATGAACACGGGTGGAAACAAATATGAGCTAAAGATCCACACAGATTCATAGTTAACCTCCAAGACATACCTAACCTTTATCTCTGGCACCTAGAATCACTCCATTCTTGCATTTCTGCAGGAAGATAATATACTGTAGTGGTTAAGTGTCAGGCAACCCCGGATTTTTATCTTAGTTCTACCACTTAACTTCCTAAGTGACCCTGGTAGAGATATAGCCCTCAGAAGGTTGTTATGAGTTTTTAGTGAGGAAAATATATACACAAAGGTCTTGCCCCAGTCCCTTCAACAAGGTTAAGGAATCAATTAATATCATCTTTCATCATTTTGAGCATAAGATGTCTTAAAACCCTCTCAATGAGGGATTCTGTTTAAAAAACAAACATACATCAACAAGAGGGAGAAATAGCAAGATTTTTTACAATCATATGTTTCACAATTAACTGCTTAATTTAAAATACATTAAATGGCTATGAAATACAAACTTTTATTACTATTTTGTTCTTACTGTTGTTGTTAGAAAGCAAATGAACTTAACTGACATTTACCAGCCTCTCACATTATAGTAATGAATCTACACATGTTTTACAATAAAACCCTGTGATCAGCACCGTTTTTTCCACTTAACAGAACAGGACAGTGAAGCTTAAAAAGGTTAAGGCCATGAGCAGAGCAGCATGACCACGAGACTGAGCCTGGTCTGACCACTGGCATTATACAATGGTACGTTCAGACTAAAGTGATTCACAACCTAATGCTGAGCTGACACTTTAAAGGATGTCAAACACAATAAATACACGAAAACATGTTCCTCCTTTTATGTGCACGTATGTGTAGATGACAATATTATCAGCAGTAGAGTGAAATGTCATGTATGGGATGAAATTTTTCAGATATAGAAATCAAATTTTCTTAGTAAGTAAAATGGGATTGCATTTCTTACTCATCCTATAAGTTTATTTTTACTCTTGCATGTCTCAAAGATTGATTATTATTCAATTCCTTCATAAAAGTGAATTTTTTTTTCCTATGGAGTTTAATTAAAATTTATGACTCTAAATTAATAGCTCCTCAAGGCAGACTTCAGGAGAAAAATATTTGAAACATGTTAAAAGATGTTATGATACTTATCTGACTGACAAGCCCAGGCAACTACACAATCATCATAAAACTTAATGCTACCAAAGATTTTGGTATACCAGGAAGAAAATAATTTACAGTTCAACTTATAACAATTTACACTCTCTTCAGCTGATCTAATCAATATATTTTAAGATGGACTGAATATTAAATTAGGCAATATCAAGTTGTAAATCTTTTACCTAATCATTTATCCCTTCTCTCTCCTGGATATGCAAACATTCCTTCTCAACAGGATCATTCCCCCCAAGGATGAAACACTCAAGCATCTGTCTGTCTATCTCTTTCTCTCTCTCACACACACACATACACACACACATACATACACATACAAATTTCCTCCTTTGGCCCCACCTTCCCTCCCTCTCTCCTACCTTTCTCATGCAAATTCTCAAAACCGTTTGTCATGCCCCATAAAGTGTTCAAGCCATGACATTCTGGCCTCTACCTCCATCGTTCCACAGAAATCATCTTTGCTAAGCTCAGCGATGACCTCAATGGCAAAAGATCTACTGTATGCTTTTAAGTGGATGCCTTGTTTTTAATATTTCAGTAATATTCCAAACAAAAACCTACACTCCTTCTCCAAATACCCTCCTTCCTTCAGCTTCCCACACCTAGCATGTTCCTGGTATACTACCACTTCTTACCACTTTTTTATATGTAGTTTCTCATGCATATAAAATATATGGTTGCACAATGTGTGTTTTTAAGGTATATACTGTAATCATTTTATATACATATACATTGTGAAATGAGTACCACAGTTAATTAACACATTCATCATTACATAGTTACCTCTTTCTGTGGTGAAAACGCTTAAGATCTACTTTATTAGCAGATGTCAAGTTTGCAATTATAGAAAACAACACGGAGGGCCCTCAAAAATTTTTAAAAAGAACTACCACTATATGATCCAGCAACCCTACTCCTGGTATACAACAAAGGAAATGAAATCATCATTTTAAAGAGATATCTGCATTCCCATACTCACTGCGGCACTATTCACAATAGCCACTGATAAATAAATGGATAAAGAAATATGGGTATACATATATAAACACACACACATACATATATACTTTAGTCTCTTTTACAAGCTCATCTTCTTCAAATATCCTCCTAAGTGATGTAAGCCCTCAAAACTTACTTAATTCAGAAACTTTTCTTTTTTCACTCTTGATATATCCTCTCCCTAGGCGATCTCATCATCACTGAAAATTTTAATTATCACCTCTATGCGTATGACTCAAAAAATTCATATCTTCATCCCAGATATATTCTCCAGACTTGAATAACTATGTGAATATCTGACATATCAATTAACTCTCGCAAAGACACTTGAAATGTCAACATATCCAATACACGTTTATGATTTTCCACGCTTCTGCCTTTAAGTGTCCCATCCAATGATGGCACCACGATCTTCCACATAATCAAGCCAGAAACCCAGGAGTCTCCTTCATCTCTCTCCTGCATCTCCACATCAAATCCTCCACCAAGTCCTGTTTACTTTACATCCTAAGTATTTATTTTAAAAATCTGTTCATACTATCTCCAATGTTCCACCCTAGTTCAAAGCACCATCATTTCTCACTAAGAGCATGACAATGACTTCCTAACTGGTCTTCTTACATCCATGCTTACCTGTCTGCAATGTACCCTCCAAACTGCAGTGAGTGGCCTTTTAGAAAAACAAATATCTGAGCATGTTCTCTCCCTGCTAAAGCCCTGTAATAATTGCTCATTACTTCAGAGACAGAGATTAAAATATTTACCATGAACTCGAAGACACTGGTAGGATCTGGTATCATCACATCTCTCCAGCACACTTGTTCTCACACTTGTTCTCTCTGCTTTAGCCACACAAATGTACCATGCTGCCTATTGCCACAGACTTTTACACACGATGTTCCATCAGCCTCAAAAATTCTTCCACTGATTTTTGCCCTGGCTACTATGACTTATCCTTCAGATCTCAGCTTATACACCACTTTCTCAGGGAAGCTTTCCTAACCCAGACTGGATCAAATCCCTCTTTACACATACTCCTACAGTGCTACATATATTCCTTCATAACACTTTCGGCTGATAATTTGACATTACTTTGTATGACTGCTTGATTAAAGCTTTCTTCTTTTATTTCTCACAGTTCCGCTTGGCAGAGATAACATGTTTTTGCTCATCACTGTATCTCTAACTGCCTGTGTAACTCCTCATATACAGTAAAGTCTAGTTGTGTTGAGTGAGAAAATGACCTAACTCTAAAGCCATAATCACAGAAATTTGGTGTAAAAACCAGCCACACTGTTACCATTTATAAAATGCCCTGTCAATTAATAAATACAGTGAAAGTGAAAGTCGCTCAGTCTTGTCCAACCCTTTGTGACCCCTTAGACTATACAGTCCATAGAATTCTCCAGAATACTGGGGTGGGTAGCTGTTCCCTTCTACAGGGGATCTTCCCAACCCAGAAATTGAACCCAGGTCTCTCGTATTGCAGGCAGATTCTTTACCATCTGAGCTACAAGGGAAGCCCAAATAATACAGTACTATTTCACAAGTAACTTCAGCTGTATAATATAAAATGAAGCTCTTACCATATGTGTTCCAGATGTGCAGTGTATCAAAAATGGTACACCAGTATATCACATCAGTAATCTAATATTGCAGAAGTGAAATCCAAATTGCCCAGGAAATGTATGACTGTTAGTAATCTCAAAGTAATCACAAAATTGCAGCTTGTATTCTCTGGGCTTGTGTAGAAACTTGGTTAATATTTAATAACCACAGAAGGGTTTAATATATTATCTAACACAGCTTTTCAATATTAATGAGAATATTTCACTTCATTTGTTTCTGTGTTTTATCTTCTTTTTGCTTGTCTGGTTTCAGGGCAGAGATTCTCAATAAGAGAAGACGTTAAGCTTAATGGATCCAGTCAGTCATTCACAATAAAGGGCCTAACAACTTCCCCACAAATTCACTAAACTGTCCAAATTATAGATGTTTCTGGATAGGATTTTAAATCCTGCTGGATTAATGTGAAGTTCCTGATACTATTTATTAGAGTCCTAATGTTTTTAACACTTCTCAAAGGATTGTTCAATCTAGAAATCCAAGGACCAATAACCTGTGTTTATACAGAGACTATTACTTTTGGAGTCTCCTCACAATAACTTATGAAATGTCATGGCCTTTGAAAATGTAGAAATTAGTCTGGATTAAATATTAAAAATACATTTCTATGTAACTATTCACGACTTTAACAGTAACATACTCTGTGAAAAGGCAAAAAGATATGATACTGAAAGATGAACACCACAGGTCAGTAGGTGTCTATATGGTCTATAAGGTGTCTATGAGGTCAATATGCTACTGGAGGAGAGTGGAGAAAAGAGGCTGAGCCAAAGCGAAAACAACGTTCAGTTGTGGATGTGACTGGTGGTGAAAGGAAAGTCCAATACTGTAAAGAAAAATATTGCACAGGAATCTGGAATGTTAGGTCCATGAATCAAGGTAAATTGGAAGTGGTCAACCAAAAGATGGCAAGAGTGAAAATTGACATTTCAGGAATCAGTGAACTAAAATGGACAGGAATGGGAGAATTTAGTTCATATGACCATTATAACTACTACAAAGCATGATTTTTCCAGCCATCATGTATGGATGTGAAAGTTGGACTATAAGGAAAGCTGACCACCAAAGAATTGATGCTTTTGAACTGTGGTGGTGGAGAGGACTCTTGAGAGTGCCTTGGACTGCAAGGAGATCCAACCAGTCCATCCTAAAGGAAATCAACACTGAATATTCATTGGAAGGACTGATGCTGAAGTTGAAACTCCAATATTTTGGCTACTTGATGCAAAGAACTGATTCATTGGAAAAGACCCCGATGCTGGGAAAGACTGAAGGCGAGAGGAGAAGGGGACGACAGGATGAGATGGTTGGATGGCATCACTGACTCAATGGACATGTGTTTGAGTGAGCTCTGGGAGTTGGTGATGGATAAGGGAAGCCAGGCATGCTGCAGTCCATGGGGTCGCAAAGAGTCAGACACAGCTGAGCAACTGAACTGAACTGAAATGTGGACAAGAATCCCTTAGAAGAAATGGAGTGACCCTCATAGTCAACACACACTTTTAAAGATATATAATAAAAATTATTGGAATAAATGGAAACATGTATGATTGATGCCACAAAATTCAAATAAGCAGTCTTCTCCCAGAAGTAAAATTTTAGAATGCATAAATGAGAGAGACAGAGGGGGCAGTACACCTGCCCTGCTCACCTGGGCACCCAGGTCATTGTAGAGAACCTTCAGAGAAGTCAGCTGCTCATCCATCCCCTTAGGGTTGTCGGTTTGCTGCTTCTGGACAATGTGCCTTCCTGTTTTGATTACTGTCTCCACTTCAAGCTTGACTTCACTCAAAATTTTATAGAGTTTCTTAAAAATAAAGCCAGACAAATAATACATATTAGCGAAAATGTGGTAACTGGAAACATTTCAGAACATGGATGACAAAGATCGACTGCTAAGAACTAACCATGGAGATCAAAGGGCTTTATCTCTCTCAGATCTGGTTCAAAGAATGAGTAAGATGAAATCAAGGTTGTAATAATTTTTTAAATTCAGATAAGAAAATACACTCATAGGGATTATACTTGTCTTATTTAAAAAAGACTCAAACCTGTATCTTAAAGGCTCAGGGAAGCACTTGATAATATGAACATTTTTCCTACAAAAAATGGGAAACATGAGGACAAAAAGTTGAACGTCTAACATTTTTTAAAATTACATTTTTCAAAATCCTAAATGCCATTACTAGAAAAAAGCTAATGCTGGCTATTTCCAGCTGTGGGAATTTGGAAGTATTAAGATACAATTTTTTCTTACAGTTCTCTGAATTATAAAGTCTACCACAATGAGCACATGTTAGTTATATAATGAAAAAACATATAAAAGTGCCATACATCAATATGTAAGAAGTTGAAGTTATATAGGTCAAATTCAGAGACGCCCTCATCCTCACTGCTTTGAAACTGAAAAGCTTTATCCTGGGCAGGTTCTCTTATCTCCATTCATCATAGTGTTGACCTGAAACACCCACGTGGCATGGCCCCATAGTAACAGACCACTGGACTAGATGACACAAGATCAAGGACAGTGCTTGCTTTGGTGATCTCTGTATCTCAGTATATATACATGTACATTCATACATGCATATGCACACATATTATGTATAAAAATTCATCCTATCTGTTCATCCTTCCATTCATTCCAGTTTTTAAGTAATCAAACAATCTTCAGTATGCAAAGACATGTGGAGATTGCAGTTTTGAAAAGCACAAAGAACTCCTCCCAGACTTTTCTTAACATGTGTCATCTTCCGTTTTCTCATGATTCTTCTCAGGCAAAACACCAATTCTAAGACTGAATACTCAGGCTGCTGCTGCTGCTGCTAAGTCACTTCAGTCGTGTCCGACTCTGTGCGACCCCATAGACGGCAGCCCACCAGGCTCGCCCGTCCCTGGGATTCTCCAGGCAAGAACACTGGAGTGGATTGCCATTTCCTTCTCCAATGCATGAAAGTGAAAAGTGAAAATGAAGCTGCTCAATCGTGTCCGACTCTTCACAACCCCATGGACTGCAGCCTACCAGGCTCCTCCACCCATGGGATTTTCCAGGCAAGAGTATTGGAGTGGGGTGCCAGTGCCTTCTCCGAATACTCAGGCACATGATCTTTAAATTTCTGTGCAACTGAATTTTAAAGTTCAAAACTAAAAAGTAATAAAGTATTTTAAATAATTTTTTCTTTTACATCTTGTTTAGATTTGATTTAAAATTTTATTTTCCTAGAGAATGATTTTTATGCTACCATATGACTGACATCCATTCTAAGTGTAATTTCTTCTTTTACACTTTAGGCTTAAACTTTATAAATTAATATTTAAAATTTTACTTTCTTTGAGAATGAATTTGCTGTACATTGCAATATTCCTGACATTCATTCTAAGTATGGTTCTTCTGGTAGTGGTTTAGTTACTAAGTTGTGTCCGACTCTTGCAACCTCGTGGACTGTAGCCTGCCAGATTCCTCTGTCCATGGGATTCTCCAGGCAGGAATACTGGAGTGGGTTGCCATTTCCTGGTTCTTCTACCTAACTCAAATGTATCCTTTAAAATTTAGCTGTTTAGTCACATTCTGTCAAAGCCTTCCTTAACTTCATATTGTGATTAAGATTTGCTTTCCTCTTGTTTTTAAATCATGTTATATACATGTCTATTCTAGTTTCCTTATCTCATTACACTGTACTTCAGTTCAGTTCAGTTCAGTCGCTCAGTCGTGTCCGACTCTTTGTGACCCCATGAATCGCAGCACACCAGGCCTCCCTGTCCACCACCAACTCCCGGAGTTTACTCAAACTCATGTCCATCGAGTCGGTGATGCCATCCAGCCATCTCATCTTCTGTCATCCCCTTCTCCTCCTCCCCCCAATCCCTCCCAGCATCAGAGTCTTTTCCAATGAGTCAGCTCTTCGCATGAAGTAGCCAAAGTATGGAGTTTCAGCTTTAGCATCAGTCCTTCCAAAGAACACCTAGGACTGATCTCCTTTAGAATGGACTGGTTGGATCTCCTTACACTGGAGTGATTGATTTTAATATCTGCTGTCTCTCTCTCCTATGTCTTCTAATTTCCTAGGAGTAAAGGACCACACTTCTAATTTTCTAACCTGTTTTTCATCATTTATCCCTATTCTTAGCACATTTTAGACTAACAACAACTGAACAAACCATGTACATAAGCACTAGATGAAGCTATATTAGCAACAGGAAAACCCGTCGGACACATTAATTACCCAGTGGCCTTACCATACACTTGTCCAAGTGGGTCTGTATGACATCAGGGTCCACATCCTTCACATCCAGAATATGGAGCTCTGCTTTCACACCATCAAGCACACGCTTGCAGTCAAGCATGCGCTGTTCAAAGTTAGCAGGCTTCTGGAAAAGCTGGAACTTTGTGGACACCTCTCGAAGTTTCCTCTGTTGGCAGAAATGAAAATAATAATTCATGTTAGAATGATAAACTCTCTCAGCAGAGAATATTAGCATAACACATACTTCGAGAAGGGGTAGAATGAAGGAACAATAAAAATACTCCTTAACGGAAATCTGTGAGGTTGCCCGATCATCTTAAGGAACTGTACAGCCCAGGTGTCATGAATTCCTTGACACTCAGGGTCTCAATCTGAAATATAATGAAAGGCTAAGCTAGCCTCACTGTAATGAAAACCACATTAATTTTCTCACCTGTCTGAACAACACAGTTCAGAAACCTAGAATTCCTAATGCCCTTCAACACAAGCTCAAAGTGCAAGTCAGTCTGCTTCCTCCATCACAGGGCTAAGTGGGACTGTGCCCCATGCACTCAGCCTGCCCAATGTACCAGCCACACCAGTCCCAATGGAGTGCGTGCACGTAGTCATGTTCAACTCTCTGCAACCCCATGGACTGTAGCCCACCAGACTCCTCTGTCCATGAAATTTTCCAGGCAAGAATACTGGAGTGGGTTGCCATTTCCTTCTCCAGGGGATCTTCCTGACCCAGGGATCACACTCATGTCTCCTGCATTGGCAGGCAGATTCTTTACCACTGAGCCTTCGGGGAAGCCTGTACTGATGGAGGTTCTGTGTCAATGGAAAGACCTACACAAAGTGAACTTCTAAATCGACATTGCTCTGTCTTCTCAACTCAACTAGAAAACTCAGATCCAATAGTTTCCACCCAAACAACAATTTGTTTCTCCTGCCCACCTTAGGACACAGTATGCCTTCAAAGCATCACTCTCTGCCCCTTCTTCACGTCACAGAGAAGACCAAAGGCATCCAAGTCATCAGCTCTTTCTCATTTTCTTTTTATGCCCAACACACTGAGAAGTAAAAGGAAGCTGCTCTCCTTCCTCACCTGCAGCACATCCATCTGACTTCCTCCCCTGGCAGTCCGGCCCTCTGGGGAGGTCTGGAGTGGAGACCTCGTACTTCTTCTCAACTCCTCTAGAGTCAGCTCATGGGCTGAGATCTCTGCTTGGATTTTCTAGAGAGATTAGAAAAGGGAGAGAATGTCGTTTTTAAGTTTCATAGAGTCATACAACAGGTAAAAACACACTCTGACACAAACTTTAATCAGCATGCATAATAATAATAATGTGTGTGTGTGCCCAGTCGCTCAGTGGTGTCCGATTCTTTGCAACCCTATGGACTTTAACCTGCCAGGTTCTGCTGCCCATGCGATTTTCCAGACAAGAATACTGGAGTGGGCTGCCATTTCCTCCTCCAAGATAATAACAATACGGCCACCCATATTGCAGGACTCTGTGCATGGTGCATGAAGATCTTTGCACTGGTCATTTCAAATGCTCACCACTTATTTACAAAAACAGAATTTTCCCAATTTCATAGCTAAGAAAATTAGCTATGGCCATTTGCTAGGACCTCACATAAAAACTATGAGAACCCCCAAACCCACATGCTGCCCTGTAAGTAAGGTCAGCCTCTCTCATTGACTCTGGGTTGAATGGCAGGCAGGGGTGGTTCCCATGCAGATGAGGAGATGATTACAGATGCTCCCTTTATGACTGGAACACCCTCACATCCATGGTAGTACCTGAGCTTCCTGCGGAACTTGGAAGGCATCTACTCTGTCAGTCAAGTACGTTGTCAGCTGCTTGTCCAGCTCCCCTAAGCTCTCCTGCAAGACCTGAAGCATGTGGTCAGTTTCCCGCAGGACCTGGAGCTGCTTTTCCAAAGAAATCTGCTTGCTCTCTGCCTACAGGAGGGGAAATGTAATCATTAGCCTCTCAGCACAAACAGAAATGGCTGAATATAAGAAAACTCTTATGTTCTAACCACCAAGAAAAAGAGCAAACTATAAAAGCACTACTTCCTGACTTTGGCCTGCACTTTAAATAACAATTAGCAATAACAGTGAAATTGTCCTTCTAATACCTTATGCATCTTGCAGTGAATTACTTCTTTCTATATATGTAACATGGAAAAATAGGAAAATGCTCTTGCAGGCACTATGTTAAGTGAAATAAGTCAGAGGGTAAAGGACAAATACTGTATGACCTCACTTATATGGGAATCTAAAAAATAACAAAAACAAGAAAGAAAAAACAACAAAAAGGAACACCAAGCTAACAGAAACAGAGAACTGGTGGTTACTAGAGGCTGGGGGCAGGGAGTAGGCAAAAAGGGTGAAGAGGATCAAAAGTTACAAGCTTCTAGTTATAAATATATCAATCATGCTGAAGTGATGTAAGGCATGATGGTTATAGTTAACAATACTGTATTGAGAGATTAGATCTCAGAAGTCCTCATATTGCAACTATGTATCATATCAGAAGTTAACTAGTCTTATAGTGGTAATTACTTTCTAATGTATACAAAAATCAGATTATTATGCTGTACACCTGAAACTAATAAATGTCATATATCACTTATACCTCAATATAAAAAGGGGAAAATGTAAAGATTTTTTATGTAACATACTAAAATAAAGGGAAAAAATGAAACATGTCATTTATTACACATTTAGGGCATTCTTAGGACTCAATAAAAACCCTATAAACAAAAATATAAAATATAACAGAATGTCTATAAATACAGTGAATACATAAATCTCTATGTTTCCAAAGTTTAAAAAAGTTCTACAGATGTGCCTAGTATTGAACCACTATTTGTTGCACTTTGGGGTTAAGTTTGAAGCTATTCATGATCTAATCATCAACAGTTATTTTTTTAATACATGCCTAAAAACTTCTAATACCCACTTATCCCTTCTATAAAAACAGTCTCCTTTCTTTGCTTACTGATATGAACATGCACGTTTGATACTTTCTGAGTATATATCTAAGAGACAATGAATGGCTCTAATGTTTACTGAGATAATGAGTTATTATTTTTACATACAACTATAATATAATCCTTAAAGAAAATTAAATAGTTCACAAGTAGCCACAATCTCAAAATTAAAAACTTTTTAATCATGAAGTTCTGCCTGCCTTATAAGTCTGCTCCTCCCCACCTAGTATTTCAGCGTCCTCAGCACCCCCACTGGTTACCAACTTTTCCCCTTGGTATCAGTTTTTGAGGTCAGCTCCATATCATAAACATTTAACCAACACTCAAGCATGGCTCCGTTCTTACCAGGTGACTGAGATCTTCATATCGACTGTTGAAAGCCTCCAGTTTCTCACTAATTATGTCATCAAGGATTCCTCCATCAATCAGAGTCTGGCCAAGTTCCCGAATCTGGGTGCGATTGTCTGCTGGATGTCGCAAAACAGATTCTAAAGACTGGACAGAGACAAAGAAAAAAAAATAATGCATTTACCAAGGCAAAACATATCAATGATCATAAAATTATTCACTTGTTTAAGACAAGCACTATATGATATCACATATATGCAGAATCTTAAAAAAAAGTCAAATTCATGGAAACAGGCACTTGCTGGGGGTAGGGGATAGAGGAGAAGGGGAGAAGCTGGCCAAAGGGTAAACATTTCCAACAATAAAATGAATAAATTCTGGGTGTGAAATATATAGCATGGTGATTATAGTTAACAATACTATATAATATATTTGAAAGTTGCGGAGAGAGTAGATCTTAAAGGTTTTCACTACAAAAAAGAAATGGTAATTATGTAAAGCAATAGAGATTTAACTAACCCTGTGGCGGTAATCATTTTTCAATATATGAGTGTATCAAATCAATCCACTGTACATCTTAAACTTACACAATATTATATGCCAATATTATCTCAATAAAATTGGAAGAAAAAACAAAATTGCTCATTTTTTTAAACAAATAATTCTGCCTTCTAGAAATCTATCAAAGGAACAAGATCATAAATAATTAGATAAAATAAATAAAACTGAGAATTCCACATGAATGATGATATGATAATCTACCAAAGTAATTTCAATAATTATTAATTACATAGAGAAATGTTCATGGTATGATTCAAAGTTTAAAAAAAACAATTATTATTCAAATAGCATTATTTCAAACATTTATTTATTACATTATTAAAAATATGTTCTTCTTTTTCTACAACATATATAAAATGCAAGGCACTGTTTTATACACAAACACACATATATATACATGTGTGTGTGTGTTAGTCACTCAGTTGTGTCCAACTCTTTGCAACCCCATGGACTGCGTCATAGCCCAACGGGCTCTTCTGTCCATGGAATTCTCCAGGCAAGGATACTGAAGTGGGTTGCCATTTTCTCCTCCAATACACACACACACACACACACACACACACACACACTCACAAATCTAATCCTCAGGCTAAATACTATTTTCATATTACAGATGGGAAAACTGAAGCTCAGAGATATTAAGTAATTTGCCAACATACACACAGTAAAAAGAAGAGCTAAGGATTCCAACTTGGCTTCTAAGCTCCAAAGCCTTTGATCCTGTCACTAAAAGCACTACTTTTTAGCATGTAGATGTAAAAATAATAAGAAAAAGAATTCTAAAGAAGTACACTAAAATGTTTTACAGTGTTATCTTAGACTTGACTTTATACTTTTCTCCATGTTCCATATTTTTAGAATGTATATTTTAACTCTCATGTTAGGAAAGTATGTGTTTTTAAAATAAGCTTTGATTTTTTTTTTAATACATTCAGCCTCTGACTCTATTTTATCTGAGAAATGACATCTCTCCAGCAGAGCATGTGGTTCCTAGAATTTAGATACCAAATCTGACCTATTTCTGACCTTTAATCCAGTCATCTACTTAATCACTTCATCACTTTCCATTCTTACAGTTTTAAAAGCATAGCTACAATCTTCCTCTTTTAAGAAACTCTATTCTCTCCACACTTTATTCCACCTAAGAAACAGTTACTAAGTTATCATGTGCCACAGGCTGTGTTGGTAACTGGGGAACAACAGAAAATTCCGGCACATTTCTTGGCCTCAAGGAGCTCATGTTCAGGCATGGGGATAGGATCCCAGGCCTCTAACACTGCCGTTTTCAATTTGTCCTCCAAGTTTTCACATCTGAGGAAAACACAGTAGGAGTCACTGTAAATACAGGCGCCCCTTGCCACGTCTAAGGAGCAAAAATAACTTTATGAAGAAACAAGAGAGCAACTGTCCTAATGATAGAAGGCAGAGTTTTATCCAGGGACTGGTAAAAACAATCTGGAGAATTACTAGAATGCTTTATGGTGTCTAAAATGTACTAATCAGAAAACAACCATCTCATGAGGCTGAGTTAGTGGGTCACCAATGGTATGAATATTTCAGGCAATGCAAGAAAACACAAGTTACACCGAAAACCACGGAGGAAGCAAAAGTGTTTGCTGGCATCCTCATTTGAGTTCTCGTTCAGCCTCACTGAAACAAAAAAGCTCCACTCAGAACGCAGGCTCCCACCTCCAGGGCTTCGCCGACAGCTTCTGTCTTCTCAGGCAGGGCTTCTGTGCTCTTCATGCGCTCTTCCAAAGTGTTTAGCCAGGTGGTCTCAAGATCCAAATAGTGAAGCAGTTCAATCCAACAAGACCATACCTCCTAAAATAGGTGGGGAAAAGTTAGACAAGACACGAAGCCATTTAGAGATACAGTGCATGTCTACGATTGCACATTCTCTCCAATCAAGAATAACTTCATTTAGGCATGAGTATAAATGGGCATTGAGAAACTGATGAAGCTGGAATTTCAAATAAGTGGAATAAAATCAAATTCTTCAATTAATTGTATTAGACCAGTTAGAGGGAAAGTAAGTCAGTCCCTCAGTCATGTCCGACTCTGTGACTGCATCAACTAGCGTGCCAGGCTCTTCTGTCCATGGAATTCTCCAGGCAAGAATAGTGGAGAGGGTAGACTTTTCCTTCTCCAGGGATCCTTCCAGACCCAGGGATCGAACCCGAATCTCCTGCATTGCTGGCAGATTCTTTACCATCTGAGCCACAAGGGGGAGCCCAAATAGAGGAAGGTGGGAGGCAAACAGCAATAAGCTGCCTCACCTTTTTACCCTAAGATAAATTTCAAGGGTCTGTTTAAATGCCAAAAATAAAATTACATAATTAGTAGAAGATGCCAGGAGGGAAACACTGTTATGATTTTTTTTAATAGAAAGTGAGGAAAAAAAAAAACTCTTGACTTGTAACTCTTTTTAACAACTATATAGGAAATTGGAATTCCCTGGGGATGACCCTACTCCTATATAGACCTTTTCCAACTATTTTCTAAATTCATATGAATGTGTCTGTATATGAAGAGAACCATATTTATCCAAATTGGAGTTTAGCTATGCTTACTGTATTAGCTGCTTCCCACATGGCTCAGTGGTGGTAAAGAATCCACCCGCCAATGCATGGGACGCAAGAGATATGGGTTTAATCCCTGGGTCAGGAAGATCCCCTAGAGAAGGAAATGGCAACCCACTCCAGTATTCTTGCCTGTGAAATCCCATGGATAGGGAGCCAGGTGAGCTATAGTCCATGGGGTCACAAGAGTTGGACACAACTTACTTTACTAAACAATAACAGAAATTCTATTAGTTGGGATCAACTTACTCCCTATTCCTATGGGGAGCTGGGTGTTAGAGCGTGAATTTATCCTTCAGTTCCTAAGAGTAATATTATGGGAGGAACATGCGCCTTGGAAGAGTCTATCTGACTGATACAAATTTAGGAGACAGAGCTCAGCATGGAATCTCCTGCATTGGTCCTCTTTCAGACCCACTGAGAGAGGACACATTTTAGCATGGACTCCATATGAGATATACCTACCATGTCAGGTGTCAGCCAATTTTCCTATAAAAGGCCAGATAGTAAATATTTTACTGTGTGTGTTGTTTTGTTTTTAACAACACTTTTAAAATATACAATTTTTAGCTCCTGGGCCATACAAAAAGAGCCACAAAGCAGATTTGACCTTTAGGCTATAATCTGCCCACTCCTGTCTAAGACTGGAAGGGAAAAGAGGTTTCTTGTCCCCCAAATTTCTATAGGCAGGAAGCAGGCTGAGAGATCTACTCAGCTGAGGGACTTCTCTGGTGGTTCAAGGGCTAAGACTCTGCGCTCCCAATGCAAGGGTCCTGGGTTCGATTCCTGGTCAGGCAACTAAATCCCGCATGCAGCAATTAAGAGTTCTCATGCCACAGCTAAAGACCCCACATGCTGTAACTAAGACCTGCCACAGCCAAATAAATAAATATTTAAAAAGAAAAAGAAATCTGCTGTAGAAAAGTAATAAAACTGGTGGAGAGAGACCTGGAGAAGGAGAGGCCATCGGGAAAGTTCCAGCTGAGCTCCCACTTGAACGCAGCAGCGACCTGAGTGGAATACCCATAAACTACACGGAGCAGAAGAGCCACCCAGCTCAGCCAAATCATCCCACAAAACCATAAAAATTAATAAAGGGGTGCTTTTGCAAGCTATTACATTTGGGAGAGCTTTGTTATGCAGCTATGAGTAACTGAAACATGAGAGTATACACTAAAAATATAAAAACATGTTGGGAAGATTAAACACCATCTTCTGGATAACAGGTACTTCAAGAGAGGGATCAAGAGATGGGATGGATGGGAAAGAAGGGAACAGGTTCTGTAATGCCAATGTATTCTATTTTAAAAACAAGATCTGGAATAATATGGGGAAATGTTAACATTAGCTATATCTGAGGGATATATTTATGGGTGTTAGTAATATCATCTGTACTCTTCAAGAAGTTTGTAATACTTCATAATTTAAAACACTTTAAAGGAATATAGAAATAATCAAGGTAATAAAGTTGTACTCTTCAGAAGAAAGGCATCCTTACTCTAACTTAGAAATCTGGGCTGTTTCTACCCAAGGTCCATAATGCTGAGTGCTTGCATTCAAATCTCTTCTTGCCACTTTCCATTCAAAGATACCAAGGTGTCATCTTTTCTCTTTTATCTATATCATTTCCTTACACTTTCCCTTAATTCTCTTAAACTAATTCTCTCAAATTAATTCCAAAATAATTTAAAAGTATTTCTCAAAGCAATACTAAAACCTTGAAATATTTTCATTCTTCATTCTCAAACTTTCACCTCTGGGTGATAAAGACACCATGAAGAAATGACACAGAATTTATGGTGGTCTTTCATTAGCTTGGGATATCCTGGGACTCTATTATTTACACATATGGTGAGTAGCTATTTTGGCTATAAATAAACAGGAAAACAAAGAAATAAAAGCAAAATCATGGATGGTTAGGACAGAAAAGACAAGACTGTAGTAGAATTCAATTCCAGGATCATCCAGTGGGACTTCAGATTAGCCATACATAATGTTACATACATGTTCACAGAATTTTAAATTCTCAGATGAGTAACCTCAGGTGTTAGACAATATCTTAATATTAAAGAATGAGGTAGCGTTTGACTTGCAGCTTCCTAACTGTGACTTGATTAGCAGCAGTGCCTGTGTAATCCAAATTACACACAGTTTATCTTAGCACAAGTCTTCCCTGGTAGCTCAGACAGTAAAGAATCTGCCTGCAATGCGGGAGACCTGGGTTCAGTCCCTGTGTTCAGAAGATCCTCTGGAGGAGGGCATGGCAACCCACTCCAGTATTCTTGCCTGGAGAATTCCATGGACAGAGGAGACTGGTGGGCTACAGTCCATGGGGTCGCAAAGAGCCGGACCCAACTGAGCAACAAAGCACACAACACAGATCTCAGCACAAAAGAGATTCAGAAAGAGTGACTAGTGAGTGAATTTACTTTATAGATTACAATTGTCAGTGACATTTTAGGATTTATCACAATATAGTCATCTGTTTTAGGTTGAACTGAATTTAAATTAAAATTGCTATAAATTGAAGAGCTTGTTAAGTCTTTTATGAGATGTAAGTCTTTTATGAGATGTAACAAAAGTCACACATATGAAAACAAATAAGCAAACACTTAATATTAAAAAAATACTGCACAGACTCATCTACATCTTAAACCCAGTGGCCAGGGTACAGGAAATGGCCCAGCAAAATACCAGCACATGCAAGTTAGTGTTTCCTTCATTCTAAGTAAAACCTATAATTTTAGTGTTCAGTTACTCAGCCACATCCGACTCTTTGAGACTCCATGGACTGTAGCCTGCTAGGCTCCTCTGTCCATGGAATTTTCCAGGCAAGTAAACTGGAGTGGGTTGCTTTTTCCTACTCCAGGGGATCTTCCCGATCCAGGGATTGAACCAGCATCTCCTAAACTGGCAGGCAGATTCTTTACCACTGTACTGTCTGGAAAGCCAAGGTCATCACCACCTATCTATAATTTCTTTTAATAAAATATAAGTGGGAAGGTATAACATTAAGTATTACACTATCATTCTGGAATTTTAAAATGACACGTGTACACATTTTTAACAATTATACATATTAAGCAGATACAAACTGTAATTTCCAAAAAAATTTTAAAAATTAACCTCTGAAATTTTGGGCTTATAAAAATAACCTTAAATGCAGGATGTCAAGAAGTTTAAATAACTATTATGATGGTCAGCCACATATAAGCCACATTTCTTTCAAGTTTAAAGTACTTCTTCTAAGAACTAGGCTAATGGTTGATTCTTCATTTATAAATTTAGACACCACTGTAAAACAGAAACCTCAGTTCATCTCTGTGTACTACCAGGCAAAAAAAGAGGAAGTACTCATTGTACATTGTTTTAGAATTTCAGAACAGGAACAGACCCTACAGATCATGGGTATTATGAAAACCTTGTTTTCACATTTAGTCAATGTCTAAAGCTAAGAAGAAACTTTTCCAAGAATCTTCCACCAACTGCAGTCAGATCCTTATATCCAACTTTCTTTTCTCTCGGTTTCATTTTTATCAACCTAATACCTAAATTATCATCTAATAATATATTGTAACTATTATCACCAATCATTATTTCAATCATTAAAGAACTACTTTTATGATACAGTATTTGAAAAGAAAAATGGAGGGTTTTTTTTTTCCCCCATGATATGGAAATAGCCAATACAGTACAGAGTCTGAATCTCAGAAAGGCATCTGAGAAAAGATCCGGTACCTCCAGGGTGTGGCACTTTCCTCGAATTCTATTACAAAGAAGTTGGTAATTCTCCAGCACAACATTCAGCTCAGACGTCAGCTCCTGGCCACCAGAGGGCACTTTTGCAGCTAATAACTTGATGCTGTCCTTGAGAATCTTCACTCGCACCTCCTTCTGCAGCACGTCCTCTTTCGCCCTCTGTTCCAACACAGAATGAACTTAAAAATCAGCTCCCTGTCTCAGTAGCCAATTTCTTCTTCAAAAAATAACCAAACCAAAACTAAAACGTCCAGATGACTCTAACTGCCTGTTGGAACAGAGAATGCTTTGTGAAATAAGAGTGCTAACTACAACAGTAGAAATTAACACAACATTGTAAAGCAATTATGTGAAGTGAAGCGAAAGCCGCTCAGTCGTGTCCGACTCTTTGCTACCCCATGGATTATACAGTCCATGGAATTCTCCAGGCCAGAATACTGGAGTGGGTAGCCTTTCCCTTGCATTGGTAAAATATAATCCTTTAAAAAACTATCTGCACAGAGACATTTTGCTTTTGTTATACTTATAGGCAAGCTGCAACTCATTTTTTTTTTTTTTAAGTAGCTTTCAAGACACTCTGTCCTTTGGCTTCAACACTGAAGGACAGCAAAAACAGTGTTAGAAATGTGGGAATGACAGCCAGCTCTTTCGTATATATAAAAAAGAGACTGGGCAAGGCTATTGACACAGGCATGTAAGTTTACAAGAAATACATCCTGTGGACCCAACTGACACTGAATCCCTTGACAATATTCCTATGACTACTCTTACCTGCCCCAGTAAAATGTTTGGTATTCATGTGTGCCCTATGTATTAGCTGGAAGAATATGGCTGGTGAAATAAAGATAGCTCCCAACTGAAATGGGTAAGTCTCCCTTGTTCCTTATGAAAAATAATGCTTCCTGAAAATATCTGGAAATAAACAGTGGTGATGGTTGCACAACATTGTGAATATAAAACTGAGGCCAGTAAATGGGTCATTCTCTGCAGCTCCTCAAGATTCTAACACAGAAGACTCTGTCAGGAGCCCTCATGGACACAACTCATGGCCGAAATTCAACACATGGAGTCTCAGCTTCCTGCTGCTGCTAAGTCGCTTCAGTCGCGTCCGACTCTGTCTGACCCCATAGACGGCAGCCCACCAGACTCCCCCGTCCCTGGGATTCTCCAGGCAAGAACACTGGAGTGGGTTGCCATTTCCTTCTCCAATGCATGAAAGTGAACAGAGAAAGTAAAGTTGCTCAGTCATCTCCGACTCTTCGCGACTCCATGGACGGCAGCCCACCAGGCTCCTCCATCCATGGGATTCTCCAGGCAAGAGTACTGGAGTGGGGTGCCATCGCCTTCTCCTCTCAGCTTCCTATCCCTACCCAAATCATTAATGGTAGCTGCCCTTCTACTTGTTTTAAATGGAAATTTTCCTGTGAGAGGTTTTATGTACATACTACCCTCTAAGGCTAGGTAGATGAGTGACTGACTGGTTTCAAGCAGAGAAGATGAGATATAAAGCCCCTTGACCCTCACTGTCCCAGGCTCACCTTCATTTCTTCCACAGCGCTCTCGAGTTCTTCTGGTGACTTGTATTCAAAGTCCCTCTCCAGGTAGTCCTCTTCTGCCTGCGTCATCCATTCCTGCATCTCTGCCAGGTCTTTTTTCAGGTTCACCACTTTTTCCTGACTTTCAGACAACCTATTCTTTTTAATAGCAATCTACAAAGGAAAAGTCATTCGCTCAAATAAACAAATAGTAATACATTAAATGTCAACTTCTAGTTTTTAATATCTAAAAGAGCAATAACTTTCCACCAAGAATCTCAAGATTTAAAAGTCAGAGGAAGCCCTTAATACATTTGGTCCTGATGCTGTGGAATATAAGCAATAACGAAAACAACAATTATCGCTGAGATTCACTATCACATTTTGGATAGTAATATGGAAATATCTAGTATAATTTTGAAAATGCAACCGAAGGACTCTAACTTAAATCAATAAAAGCATATATCTCAAGGAAATCTATTAACTGAAGCAGCCAAAATGTCCATTTTCTCCTTCTTAACAGGATTCCCCATTAAAACAGCATTTTTAGAAAACAGAGAAGAGGGACTTCGCTGGTGGTCCAGTGGTTAAGAGTGTGCCTGCTAATGCAGGGGTCACAGGTCTGGGAAAATTCCACATGCTGCAGGGCAGCTAAGCCGGTGTGCCACAACCACTGACGGCTAACATGCACATGCCATAAACACAAAGTCCACATCCCTAGAGCCCACGCTCTGCCACAAGAGAGGCCACCGCAATGGCAAGCCCACGCACTGCAACTACAGAGACGCCCCTGCTCTCCACAACTGGAGAAAACCCGCAGCCACGAAGATTCGACACAGCCACAACTAAGGAAATCAAAACACAATTCAAAAGATAGAGAAGAGGAGACTACTACTAAAGATATTCATAAAACACTGCTTTACAAAACTTTGGTTTTGATAACCTGCTCTACTGGTATACTCCATGCAGCTACAAAAAAGTTACATTAGAAAATAGGTATTTGTCTAAATCTGGTTCGATAACTTTGTCAACTATTTCAGGGAGCCTGAAAACCCCTTCAGAGAGGTCCTCCCTGTAACCACACACTGACTTCTGCTGTGAAAGAAGATATCAGACCATGTAGACCATCCAGGACTCACGTCATTATTCAACCTCCCGCTCAAATGAAATCTCACGGTACTGGTCACCTTGCCAGGGCTTGGTTGGCTGTGAAACTGATGGTGACGAAAGGGCAGTACAGGAATAGGATGGCTCTCACGAGAATAAGGGGGAAATACTTATTGGCTTTCCTGTTCCACTGTCCAAACAGGGTCATGGTCATAAAAATAGACGGGCACTAAACAGGGGCTTGGATTTCACTGCCCAACATGGAACTCAGAAAGCCTACTGGCAAGCAACCCACACAGCCCTGCTGAGCAACACTTCAACCTGGTGAGCTTTAAAAAAAGGAAACACAGATTTCGGGGACCCGCATTCCCCAGATTCTTTTCACAAGTAGTTTCTAAACACTAGTCAGTTATATACAATTTTCATGGAGCCTCAGAGAAGTAAGAAAGATAAAGACACTGTAGCAAACTTCTCAAAAAAAGAAAAGCTCAAAGTTATCATTAATTATTTTGAGATTATATACTTTCTATATTTTGGCATTAAGATGCTTTTTCCTTTCATGAGATTGGGAATATAACAGACTGTTTTTATTTGTTGATTTTATATGTCTGTCCTTCCTTAGAAAAATAAAAATTTCGCAACATGATGTTTGTCCAAAATTTCTTCAACCTTTTTACTACTCAATGAAATACAATAGTTTAGAACTTTACATAATTACTCATACAGCACATGGTTGCCTCCTTGCTGGAGACACTTAAAAATTTTTCCTGTACATTTATCCCCATACTTTGAGTCAATAGCAATTCACAATTAATTCCACGTTGTCATTTGTGTATGTATGTATATATGTAAACAGATGTTGTTGTTGCTATTAAGTCGCACAGTCGTGTCTGACTCTTTTGAGACCCCATGGACTGCAGCATGCCAGGCCTCTGTCCCTCACCATCTCCCGAAGTTTGCCCAAATCCATATCCATTGCATCAGTGATGCCATCCAGCCATCTCATCCTCTGATGCCCTCTTCTCCTTCTGCCCTCATATATACATAGATACATATATGTCTATCAGTGGATTAATAGATCTAAATACCTACATGTATCTATCAATCAAGGCTCTATCAATCCATCCATCTATCTCATCTTCCTTGCTCCTCATCATCGCTTCCAAAACATTTTCCTTATTTACTTCCCCAAAATACCCCAGCTCCTTTTAAGCATATATCACCAAATTATAACACATTTAGAGGAGTCTGAATTTGACTAGAATATAAGATGATATTATGAAAGCATTTTCTTAAGTGTGACAATGATATTGCACTTTTGTAGAAGACTGTCCTCATTCAAGAAGCATGCTGAAGTATTTAAGACCGAAGTGTCAAAATACTTTCAACTTCCTGTCAAAACTACATGTAGCAAAAAAAAAAAGGCATACGTGTGGGTGGTATGTATATATATGTAAAGAGGTGGGGGAGAAAGAGAAAAGGCAAATGTGGTAAAACACTCACAACTGGCAAATTTAGGAATGGTTTATGGTTCTTCCCGCAACCGTAATTTTAACTGTTCTTTAAAATTCAACTTGCTCAAATTAAGGAAATTGTGGGGAAACAAAATACTCAGGGATGTAAATATAAAGTTTTCTTATATAAACATTAAATAAGAAAACACTGGATTGAGGGATATATACTATCTATGTGACTGTCTGTAGAGTATTCCTGCATTTCACATTTTCTCTTCTCATTCTTTTATCCCTTCTCACTCACTTCAGCTCTATGCAACCTCACTATTATTTCACTAACAAAATAGAACAATCAAAAGAAAACCACTACACCATATTTCTACAGTACCCCCAGTTGCTGCCCCATCCATTACCACAGAGGGACCTCCTAACAGGAGCTCTTTCACTTGAAGGGTGGACCTCATCCACTCTTGCCTAACCACAGACTTTGTTTCAGTCTTTATCTTCTCTCAGTCTTCTGTATCATCTCCTCTTTCTAAGTGAAATCTTTTTTGGCATGCAAACTTTCAATAATATCTTTGAAAAAAAACAATTACAAAAACAGTTCCATTCTAGTACAAATCTCATTTCTCTGTTCCCCTGAATAGAGAAATTCTCAAAGCTGGTTACCCTTGCCCCAGGACCTCATCTCCTTTCCTCTCCTCAACATTCTGCAGTGTGACTTTCTTTCCCACCACTCCATTGGAACCACTTTTCTCAACGTCATCAAAAGCTTCCATCTAATGTGCTTTCCAGTTTTGACTGGGCTCAGCTCAGCACTGATCTGTGAAAAGTTTTCTCCACCCAGCTTTTGGGGTCTTACTCCTCTGGCATTTCCCCTGGGGCAAACCTTTCCTCCTTAGTATCCTTGGCTGGTGATTAGTGCTGGAAACCCCATTTGCACATACTGTAATTTTGAATTTAGTCCCAGTATGGGCAGCATCACTTGACCTATTCCCACTAAAGCTTCTCCTCGAGTTTTTTACCATTTCAGTAAATGGCACCACAATTTACACAAACTGGAAGCTTCACAAAAATCCAGAACAGTTGCTAACTATTCACTTTTTCTCATATCACATTAATCTATTACTAGACTCCCATTTCCACTTTCAAAATTTAGTCCAAACCTAACATTTCCCATGACCTCCACCACTATCTCCCTAGTCCACAGGGCCATCTTCTTTCTCCAAGACTGCAATAACCTTTTAAGTATTCTCCCCACTCTTATTCTTGCTTTCCCAGAGCAAATTTATCCACATGGAAGCCACAGTGATCTTAACGGGTCTATCATATGTCAATTCATTGCTCAAAACCCTCTGCTTTCTAAGTGAAATCATACTTGGAATAAAATTCAAAACCTATGCCTCAAAAGCAATACACAACCCATCTCTACTTACCTCCTGACCCCAAATCCTTCCCTCCAACCTGCTAACTCTTCCCTCCATTCTATTCCAGCTACAATGACGTTCTTGTTCTTTATTGCACACATCAAGCTCATTCCCATCCAGGGGCAGAGTGGACAACAGTACCCACCCTTCATTTAAAAAGTTATCCAATTCTTGCCTCAACCTGCCACCCATGCTATAGTTATTCTAGATCATTGGTTTTCAGTCTGGATGGGATATAAAATTATTCAGTTAAGAGAAGCCATTATCTACCTCTTGAAATTCACATGCAGGTTAAGCTGAAAAACTTACCTCCTTGCTAAATTTCTCCAGTTGTGATTGGCAGTCAACTAGCTTTGTTTGCATCCAGGCTTTGATTCCAGCAGCTGGACAGCTTCGGAGGTTAGCCTCTATTTCTTTCATGTCTTTCAGAGATGATTCGATTGTTTCCATTTCATTAACAAATGCCTGAACATGTAAAACAAGCCCTTGTTGAGTCCATTCCGACATAAGTGGATGCCATTATTACAGTCTGTCTGCCTCTATCCCTGCAAATATTTTAAGAACAGACTGCTTGGGAGTGAAAACGTCTACCGACTTATGAAATATTGTGTCTTAAGAAATTCATTTCACCTGGGTGATTCAAATAGCCATCTGCCAAATTAGACTGCAAATACTTCACTTTCAGCAGGGAAGAGTACTTTTAATTAATTTACAGAAGCCTAATGATTCCACCAAATATAAAATGCATGAAGTGTTACTGGCAAACTTCATTTGTAAACAGCGTTTTTCTTAAAGTCTCACCATAAGTACAGTAAGAGTGATATACAATTGGATGACACTAAGACTGTCACTGCAACGTAAAACAGCAGCTACTAATGAACTAACATTGCTCTTGTGTTCTCCATCCAAAATTTATTCTTTAATAACCTATGTGTGAAACGAATCTGAAAAAGAAATAGATACATATATAACTGAATCACTTTGCTGTACATCTGCAACTATGTTCCAATATAAAATAAATAATTTTTTTAAACTTTATAATCACAGCCAAAAATAGAAATGTGAATTATGTCATTCTTTGACTAGCTATAAAGTCAAAAAACAGGTTTATATTGAAACATATTTTATCTAGGTTTATTGTCATGCCATATTCTTACAATTTTAATAAAAGCAGCAAATAATAAAGAGGAAGAAGAAAATTTTATTTATTACAGCAGAATCCCCAGATCAGCAGAACTCACAGAGCACTGGTCAAGCTGTCTTTGTAGCCCTTCGGCATCTCCTTGGACAGCCTGCTCTTTCATTAAGAAGTCTTTCACACCATCCATCCACTTCTCAATGACTTTCGAATCAGCCTAGATCGAACACAATAACAAAGGGGGATATTACTCAGTGACATTCAACCTACTACATCTCAAGGTCTATTGCTACAGGAGAAAAAGGCAACTTTTCAAAACTTTGATAGCATCATTTTCATTTATTTTATTTCTTAAAAAAAAAAAAAAACTTCCAACATTGAAAATAATTATTTCCTTCATTGTCGCCTAAAATCCTCATGAGATGATATCTTGGTGATCATTCTAAAAATTTCAAAATGTTCTCCAGTGAACAAAGCTATCTTGCTTAATATGAGCTATATCTATGATTAAAAATTCAAATTAAAGGGAGAAATGCTTTTCTAGGTATATTCAGCTTAAAAAATCTTTCATTCTTATATAATTTAGAACTATTTTCTCCTTAAGTTAGCTACTCAAAGCAGGATTTTAAAAACAGCACAACGGAGAGACTACAGTAGACTGTTCTTAGTTCTGTTATTGGATGCTTTGTTATCTAAGAACCCAATATGGTTCACTACCCAGCTCCATTCCTTCAGCCACCACTTACTAAGCACCCACTGTTACCCAGGTCCTGTGTGTGGTGCTGGGGAAATGAGAAAGCAAACATTTTGCAGAAAGAATGAGACTTCAGAGAGGTAGTAACATTGGAACTGGACCTTAAGGAATGCAAACAACTAGGTCCAACTTCAGCTCCAAAACTACATTAAAGTGATGGTCATTTCTTTCCAGGTGCCCATTCATCATTGGTCAGCACGACTGGTTCCTCTCCTTGTACCTTCCTCGATTATTATGTGTTTCTTGTTCCTCCCTAGGAATGGAGATAAATTAACTATCTTACTCAAAAATAACCTTCAGACTGGAAAGCAGCCACTATGTCTCCCCTTAGTCTTTTAGTGGTTATAAACTCACAATTCACGCCATAATGTCTCTGGAACATGATACTCAGATACTGTTCTCAACACCCTGATCAACATGCTCCGGTAATTACATCAAATTTTTAACGTATTTAAAATATGCCACCAAGAACCAATTACTCTTATCCTTAAAATACTGGAATGAATGACAAAGAGGGAACCTAAGTGGTATTTCAGATATAGATAGTACATTCAGAAAACGTCATCTAAATTTTTTTTTGTTTTATTTTTCTTATTGTAGAGTTGCATTTTGTTTCCTTTTCAAAAATTTTTATAGATATATATTATTCATAATATTATGGTTGGCTAAAACCCCAAAATTTCCATAATGACCTCAAAAGGATATTTTCCCTACCCTCTATTGTTTAATTAATCTCTGTAATAAATTCAGAACTTGAAATTTACAAATATCAACAATATTTAACAAATACTACTTAGTAATAAAATAATAAAAAACCAACAGAATGATTTGAATTTTTAGTCTCTCCACTTTCTTATCAGCTGCTCTTCCCAGCTTTCTCTTATCTGCAATCTAACAGTGAGGCACTGTTCTTCTGTTGGCTTGGGGTTTTTTTGTTGTTGTTGTTGTTTGGTTGGGTTTGGGGGTTCTTTCCCAGGTGAAAAATAAAGCCAATTACAGTGCCTTCCTGAGAATCCCCCCATGAGGACATCACCTCGTTCATTACCCAACAAACTTCTCAACTTAGTTTTCAAAACATAGGATAGCATCTAAGTAGCATTTCACTTAGGTTTTAAGGGATGTTCCCAAATACTTTACTGAAACCAAGCCTTACCCAAAATGATAGTCTGTGAGCACTATTTAAGCTAAATGAGCACACATGAAATGTGAGACCATGAATCTGTATATCTAATAATCTAGTATCCTCCTCCAAAAAATAAATAAAAGAAAGCAGTACTTAAAGAAATGAGGTCTGGACAAGGCTTCTGAGTGGTGTCCATGCTGTTTCTTGGGGACCACCACACTCCTTCCTTAGCACAGGTAAGGTTTCTGGTCAATCATTTATCTACAGCTTTGCCAGGAACTGACATCAAGCTTAGTGCAGGTCCCTTAGCTTCTAGAAAAGAATGTACCCCCTTATTTAAGATGTTCACTCATCTCCCCCTTATTTAAGACATTTACCCATTTCCATTGTCCTGGTAATTTCCTCACAAGTCGCATAATGCGACCTTGAGATCATGGGTAAAACACCACATTACTGGGGATGTAGATTTAGGCATCAGAAGGATCGCGTGGTTTTTCCATCTAACTCATAATTCAGGCTCTAATGCACTCTCAGTAATGACCATTCTCCACTTTCCAGCTCGCAAGGTCATTCTCTGATGAAGATGGGAAGCAAAGAGGGCTTATGTGGCCGAGCCTTTCTGTCTCCTCTATTCATACTATACCACCCAGAGCAAGCATTTCTCATTCTCCTTGTTCCAAGCACAGCTTTGAAAGCCCTTTCAGTCACACTGAGCTCTTTCCCCAAGCTTCCTTTCCCTCTGCTCTTTAGCCCATTTCTGTCACTCTTCTCATATAGCCATGCTACTCTGATAATATTTTCAATCGGTGACATCTCTCTTCTTTTGGGCTGGCTTCAGCATTCATGGGTCTCATCCAAGAAGACTGCTTAGGAAGATACAGTCAGGGCAGGGTAGGGTAGGGGGTGCAAAAGATTAAAAAGTGCAAAAGGAAAGTATAAATATACCTATAGAGTTCATGAGAGCCTTTTTAAACTGTTCACTTAACTTGTTACCACCTCTTGCACTGTTAATCTCTAGTCTGAACTTTTTAAGAATTCAAGGCAGCATTACAGCTGTGTAACTGGGTAATTCATTAAATCGAGTTTGGAGTAAGGAGAACTAACAGTTTCCGGGCCAAGAATTTCAAAACTTATATGGAGGTTTTAACCACAGTCAGCTTTGACTGACGTGAGCAGCCTGAGTGATCCCTGCCACTGGTACAGAAAAGGAAGTCCTGTGCCATCAACTCCTCCCTCTCTCCCTCCTTCAGACACACACAGACCCTTGTGAGCACACAATTCACACACACACACACCCGTTCCTCCTCTTACAGTTACATGCGTGCAAGCTCAGTCACTCAGCCGTGTGTCGGACTCTTTGAGATCCCACGGACTTTAGTCCGCCAAGCTCCTCTGTCCATGGTATTATTCTCCAAGCAAGAATACTAGGGTGGGTTACCATGCCCTTCTCGGGCAGATCTTCCTGACCCAGGGACAAACCAGCACCTCCTGTGGCTCCTGCACTGGCATGCGGATTCTTTACCACTGAGCCACCTGGGAAGCCCCCTTGGACAGTTAAACATGAGAAAAAAGGAAGAGGGAAGCAACAGACACCGACAACCCATGGAGACCAATGGATCATCCCAATGGTAACAAAGGGAACAGAGAGGAATCTCAAAAGCTGTTTTCACTACTAAAAGTCCTGCAGGTAATCCTGACCACGCTCAGTTCTAAGACAGGCAGCATGACCTTTGAAAAGAAAGACCAAGGTCTGAATACCTAGCTCAGCACCTAACCAGCCACGAGACCTTGAGAAACTTCTCAGCTTCTCTTCTGGGAGCTTCCATAGCTTACCTATAAAGCAGGAATAATAACAACTACTTTGCCTGACTATTCTGAAAAACAGAGATGGTTTAGATTGGCTCTGGTACAGAGTAGGTTTGCAGTAAATGCTAGCTATTATTACTAAGACCTACAAAATCAAGTGCCTTATTACCAAGGTTAAGCCCACAAAAGAGTTACCACTTTGGGTTCTGGTATCTGTTCCCAACAGACACTTTGCAGAACCAGCAGCAAGCGTGAGGACATATTTGCATAAGCATCAGTGTAAAGTGCTCAACTGCTGTCAACATCAATGCTAGTTCCATCCTATAACTGCTCAAAGTGACTGTGTGAAAGAGCTACTGCTTATGAAAGGGCTCTTGTGCTTTCTCACCAGACCTGGCTGAATTCAGCTCAGCAGAAGGAACCTAAGTACATGAGAAAAGGCCCAAAAGAAAGAGGCCTAAAAACAGCAGCTTCACAAGGCCTCTCTACCCTATGGCTGTACCATGTGGGAAAGGTTATTAGGTCACTAAGATCACTACAGCAGTGACTTGTGTGCAAGTAAATGTGAAAGATGGAGAAGCCTTCCAATATCTCCTTTTTCTCTAGAAGAAAAGAATTCTTAGTCCACTTGTAGCAGATGTTTCCTGTGCTTTTAAAAAATACTGAAATCTGCTCATCTTTAAGTGAACTGTACAGATATGAGGTTACAAAGAAAGTGAAAAAGCTCACATGAAGAGTGTCTCTCTGTCCATTTAACAATCACTCAGCTGATGCCTTTATGAGTTTCTAATGTACATTAATGTGTATTTAATTTTTTTTACCATCTCCATCCACTTGCAGGATGAATATAGGAATAGATAAATAGAGATAAAGAGAGACACTTAAATGGGGCAATTTCTAATGTTCTATCTTCACTGGAGGGGATTCAGTTCTTTTAAAGCATAACAAAAAAAAAATTGTTTAAATCCGAGTAAATTTCTAAAATGAATGTTATTATTTCACAGGCAGAAACACACTATATATACTAATTGAAGGTAACCATTTCTCATTCCTATTTATACTCATAAATTCTCAATGAAATATAAAATGACTAATATGGAAGTTATGAAAACCAAAGTACCAAATACTTCAGTTTGGAGGGGTCAAAATGCTGCACTGACCACCATAGCTCAAAAGCACTGATTTGTAAGCACTTTGGCTGAGCAACACCTGCTGCTGGGTCACAGAAAAGGAATGTGAGGTCACAAAAACAATTCCATTAAGCCTACATGTCCATCTCCCACACCCCAGCCCCTGAACCAGGGACGGAGGAAATCTGAAGCCTCGTATCTCTGGACGGACAACAGTAAGATTCCAAGGTACACAACTACCACCCGAGATTTTATTTACAGCAAAATTCTTGGCATTGTATCTTGTTCCTCCCCCATCTGTTGGAATGTCCATGGCTTGTTAAATAGCCAATATCTAACCCAAGACATCGGCAAGAAGAGCTGCGAAACCAAATTTAAAACAGTAACTTAAAAGGCAGTATGTTTCTCTTTCCTTTGATTTATATTCATTAATCTCAAAACACTCTCAGTGTTCCCTCACTTAGTAGAAAAGGCCAGTAGTGACACTGCTACTGCATTTATTCATCTGAAACCAATAGAATTCTTAACTTTAGATCCAAAAAGCATCAATATTTCCTGGATTAAAGTAGAACGCATTTACAATGAGGAGAAGGAAAAAAAAAAAACCCTATGAGATCATTGTATCAGTTACGTTACCTAGAAAGAATTAAATCAGTTACATGGCATATTACTTTTAGAAAATGTTTACCATCGGATTTTACCCTGATATGTGTTCCAAAGTAATTTCTAAACTTGGTTCTGCTTGTTTCAGAGCTCCAGCATGTTCCCTTCTGTGCTCTGGGTAAGAACACAAGGAGTGTTCAGTGTGTGTCTTTGCTCATCAATTGAAGGGAAAGGTGTGACTACATGGGTGGCCTGCCAAGGACACCCAGGCATTTAGACTTTATAACAGATCCAACCTCACTAGAGGTACAAACGCGTATTATGCCTGCAGGCACCTGCAAAGCAGAGGCGTTCACATCCACTTGCCTGCTATATGCCAGACAAGGTTTCTACGCTCAAAGAGCTCACGCCCTGGCAAAGGACAGGCAATACAGGTCTCTGCCTTAATCAAAAGTGGACTGAGATCGAATTTTGAAGGTGTAAACAACATGTAGTGGAGGAAGGAATAATTAGCTGTGAGTGTGATGGTGAATAAGACCAAAGACTGACCGTAGAAGCAGCTTCTTCTTTAAGGATGAACCGAGAAAAGGAGGCTATAAATTCCTAGCAAGTAAGTGACTTTTCCGGAAAAGGGCAATTGTCCGCTGTGTTCTTTGTGACCCACAACACTATCTCTGCACCTGACACAGCTCACAGGAGAAGATGCAGGCAGGGCTCGAGAGCAAGGAGAGGGCAGGAGATACGAAATGTTTGCGAGAGCACTGTGTATTATCATGGTAAATACAACCAGATGCTTTCCGGACACACAGCTCTGGTGTTAGTGCGTACAGTGAATCCAAGAGAGAAGAGGCTGCAAAAGCAAGAGTCAGATTTAAACGGTAATGGGATTATCAGGGCAATAGGTTACATGACAGTCTGCAAACAGAAGGAAGGGGCTAGAGAGAAGGTTCAAAGAGGAGGGAGGTAAATACTGGTAAATATGAGAGTTTGTGTGGGCCTTGAGGACAGTTTCATGACTTGGAGGTGCTGTGTCCAACCCCGTGTGACTGTACGGACTGTAGCCACAAGGCTCCTCTGTCCATGGGATTTCCCAGGCAAGAATACTAGAGTGGGTTGCCATGCCTTCCTCCAGGGGATCTTCCTGACCCAGGATCAAACCCACATCTCTTAAGTCACCTGTATTGGCAGGCGGGTTCTTTACCACAAGTGCCACCTGGGAGGCCCATGACGTGCTACAGGGGATCTTGAACAGGGTAAAGGAAACCACAGGAAATACACTTGCAGCCCCTGAACTCAAAGATATTACTGCTGGTGATAGCAGTGTCTTGGGATTTTATAATATTTAATCCCCATAATTCATAAGAAACTCGTGTCAGTAGAATCAATAGTGAAATTTTTCATATGTTTTAAAATATTTTGTTTCCTGGAAAGAGTGGTACGACTTTCCATAAGAGTTTTTTTTAAGCACCAGTCTACATCTTAAGTACAAGAATTGAGATCATTAATTTGGCAAAAAATAGATTTAAAGAAGAATTTACAAACATATTTGAACATGACACTGTGAATAACAATGCCAGCCCCACCACTATCTACATAAAAGAAACCAGCCATGTAGATATGGGAAAGGCAGGCATATAAGAAAAACACTATTTGCCAATGAATAACAGAAAACTAAAATTTGCACATAAAAAGATACCAAGATCACCTTACAAGTATTGTAGGGATGGAGGGAAACTATAAGTACACAGCTTTGAAAACACTCTCAAAATTTAAATGTGCTGTGTCGATAAAAAGCATTACTATTTTGAGTAGTGAAATTGATACTCTAATCCGTATTTATGCATTTGTGTACCGTCTATTTAAATAGACATGATACTTGGATACAAGTAATACTGGGAGTATCAGTGGAGTCCCTCATGGAGACCCAGTATCACTTGGTTCTGTTAGTAAGGGGGGAAAATGATTAAAATTAGTCATATTCATGAACTTTTCTTTCCTACTTTGAGTATGTTTATCTCCAGCAAGGATCGCTGTTACTGTTAGCTACTCTCAGGAAAGGAAATGGTATTGGGGAAGGAAGAAAAGTGAAAGCTGGTTGCTCAGGCATGACCAACTCTTTGCAATCCCATACACTGTAGCCTGTCAGGCTTTTCTGTCCACGGAATTCTTCACACAAGAGTGCTGAAGTGGGTTGCCAATTCCTTCTGCAGGAGATCTTCCCAACCCAGGCAGATTCTTTACCATTTGAGCCACCAGGGAAGCTCATTGGAAATGAAAGGGAACTTAACTTCTCAGTGCTCATTCTCAGTCTCTATTACTCAATGTCTTCAATGAGCAGTATGTATGTATTTCTTACACAGTTTAAAATGCATTTGAAAAATAAACAAGTCAACAACTTTGTTCCCAAGAAACATCATCATAAATTGGCACTGAATCAAAAACCTACAGTACTTCATGCCTTAAAGACAAAATAGAACTTGAGTGCCTAGAAAAAGACACCAGGTCAGTAAAAAAGGAAAAACAACTTTAACCTGCAAATGAATATTTGTTGTAATTATCTTTAGGGAAAAAAGTAAAAGTTTTCCTAAGTGAACTGTAGGTAGTTAAGTAACAAGCAATTAGTTCAAAGCAAATATAGGAGCAAAATGTTCTTCAGAATTGAAGAAATATATATTTCAATAAAGAAGCTGCATAACTAGGGAATAGAGACATCACCAACAGTCTTATAGTTAGGACACAAAAAGTAAATTAAAAATTTGTAATTCACATTAAAATCTGTTAATGTAATAAAAAACAACCAAAAAGTCTAAATATCCAGACACATGTGCTTGAAGTGGGACATTTTTAATGGAAATAAAGTTGGCTTACGCGCCAACTGGGCTTTCCTGGCAGCTCAGACAGTAAAGAATCTGCTTGCAATGCAGGAAATCTGGGTTCGATCCCTATGTTGAGAAGATCCCCTGGAGAAAGGAAGGGCTACTCAGACCCGTATTCTTGCCTGGAGAATTCCATGGATAGAGGAGCCTGGCAGGCTGCAGTCCACAGGGTCACAGAGAGTCAGACAGGACTGAACAACTTAAGAAAAAGAAAAGTTGGCATATGCTCCAATTGACCTGGATTTGCTACATTAGTAACAACGACAAAATTTGCTTTTGTGTTCTGGAGGAATACTTATTCACTTTAAACTCCATATTAAAATATTGGCATGCATTTAGTTAACCCTAAAATAACACATCAAGAAGTCAGAAGAGACTAACCCTTAGTTTAATCTTCACTTATAAATTTTCCTAACTACATCTTGGAATTTATGAAAATAAAGCAATGATCTTTTGAAAAGATAGGAAATACTTTAACCAGCATTGCTCAACCTTGGCCCTG
Source organism: Capricornis sumatraensis (assembly GCF_032405125.1). Classification (NCBI taxonomy): domain Eukaryota; kingdom Metazoa; phylum Chordata; class Mammalia; order Artiodactyla; family Bovidae; genus Capricornis; species Capricornis sumatraensis. The sequence goes on along the minus strand of NC_091081.1, from coordinate 69,205,625 downwards.
ATGACATTTGGACCAGATAATTCTTCTGTTGTGTGGGCTGTCCAGTGCATCAGCTGTAACCGTGGCCTTTACACACTAAGTTGCCAACAGAACCCACCCTTTCCCTATAGCTGTGATAACAAAAAATGCTCCAAACATTAAAAAATGTCCTTCTGGGGGGAAATTTACCCATGGTTGAGAACCACTGATAATCCAATACTTGGAACATAACAAAAATTTTAAATCACAAATAAGAGTAATTGTGGATTTTAATGTTGGAAAGAATGACAACTGAAGACTGGTGGCTCAGACAGGAAAGAATTCGCCTGCAAAGCAGGCACCTGGGTTCAAGCCCTTGTTCTGGAAGATCTCCGGGAGAAAGGAAGGGCTACCCACTCTAGCATCCTTGCTTGGAGAATTGCACGGACAGAGGAGACTGGAGGGCTGCAAAGAGGTCGCAAAAAGTCTAACACTACTGAGCTACTAACGTGCGCGCACGCGCAAACACACACACACATACACACACACACACACACACACACACACAAAGGGAAGTGGATCCACTCACAAATTTAAATAAGCCAAAAACACTGAACTACAGAAAAACACACTCCTCTTCAAAATTAATGGTTTGTTCGAACGAGATCTCAGTGTAGAACTGCAGCTTATACTTCAAGAAAACTAACTCTTACCACTACGACCACACACACACAGAGCCCCTGCCATCCTTATTTTCCTGTCATGCTTTGGATCTGTCCATTGGTTTCTGTGTCAAACGGCTTCCCTCATATTTCAGTGATCCCCTCTCTTGCTCATCTCCCTGGATCCTTTCCTAGACTGTATCGCTTACCAGCTTCTACCACATGCTCTGATTTTAATTTTTAAAACATCATTTTCATAAGTTTTGTCTTCATGTCAATATTTCCACTTTCTTTGAAATAACTTTTATAAAAATTCTCATATATATGTATAAAAAACATCTCTAAGTATATATACATATGTGTGTGTGTGTGTGTGCACATCTAAATCTCACATTACTAATCTCATTTCATTCACTGAAAAATATCACTGCGTGCCTTCTCTATGCCAGGCACTATATGAGAAGTATACTTTGGATACATCAGTAGAGAAAATAAACCACAAAAGACCAAGGTAAACAGGCACTGAAAGTGAAAGTGAAAATCCCTCAGTCCTGTCCGACTCTTCATGACCAGCTGAGCCACAAAGGAAGCAAGGAGGCACTAGTGGGCTACAAAGAGATTGTAATCAGTTCCTCCTTCATCCCGACCTTGTCTACCAGGTGAGAAGGTAGAGAAGCTCATCCTTTTCTCTACCCGACTGTCATTGCTTCCCTTCTTCATCCTCCTTGCAGGTGAAACATTAAATCCTGACTGTCCCATTTGACATGGACCTTGACCAGTTTCTCCTTACATCCTCACATTACCCTTTCCTCTGGAACTATTTGCCAACATTTTCAGATGGAACAAAGGATCCTGCTTCTGAATACCTCAGTTGGTAAAGAATCTGCCTGCAATGCAGGAGACCCCTGTTTGATTTTTGGGTCAGGAAGATCCCCTGGTGAGTGGATAGGCTACCCACTCCAGTATTCTTGGGCTTCCCTTGAAACTCAGCTGGCAAAGAATCTGCCTGCAATGCAGGAGACCTGAGTTTGATCCCTGGGTTGGGAAGATCCCCTGGAGAAGGCTACCCACTCCAACATTCTGGCCTGGAGAATTCCATGGACTGTATAGTTCATGAGGTAGCAAAGAGTCGGCTTTCACTTTGCCGAATTTTCATGTCCCTCAAATCACCTGCTTTCCCAATCTGATACTGGTTGTTAGTAGCCTAGTTCAGGTTTTACAAAGGTCCAAAAATGTCTGCAATCTTAACAAATCATCTTCAAGAACTCGGCTATCTGCTACTATCCAGGCAACTTCTACCACTCTAACCGAGTCTCCACTGCAATCTAACCACCAGCTATTTCATGCAGGCTCATCTCTGAAACATTATTTTGACAATTTTAAGCAATTTTCTCTTATCTGCAAGGCCCAGTTTACTGCTACCAATAAGCTTTTTTGCCAGGCAAAAAGAGATAAATGTGTTTTCCAGCACCATTAAAAGTATGTCTTTGGTTGGAATTTTATATCCGATCTTAACTACATTAACAAACATGGGACCAGAAAGAATGCAAACTGCTCAAATAATAGATATTTACTGACAATTACTACTTTACTCTGTAATACTAAACCTCCTAGTGGCCTTTCGATTTACCTCAAAAGTTCTGAGTTTGGGGGTAATTTCTTCAAGCAAATGCAGATCTTTGGAAACCTTGACCTTCAGTTTGTTCCACTTTCCTTGAACATCATCAAATTCTTGCTTAAATGTTTTTTCTATATCTGGAGAAACATTTTTCTCCAAAGCCTTTGTTTCTTCTGCAAGTTTATGTAAGGTAGGTTTTTGATTCACCAGGATTTCATCAAGAGCCTGGAAAACAGAGTTCGAGATTAAAAATACACATAATAATCTATCTGCGAAGATATATTCAATAATAATGATTATAAACAGTCAAAGTCACTTTTTAAAGAGAATTTGATCAAAAAATAATTGTGAAAAACTCATGAAAAAAGAATGTGCCCAGTCGCTTCAGTCATGTCCAACTCTTTGAGACCCCGTGGACTGAATCCTTGTGGCCATGGGATTTCCCAGGGAAGAACACTGGAGTGACCTGTCATTCCCTCCTCCAGAGGATCTTCCAGACTGGGGGATCAAATCCACGTCTGCTGTACCTCCTGCATTGCTGGCGGATTCTTTAGAGCTGAAACACCAGGGAAGTCCCATGAAAAACCAATAAGTATAATCAAAAAAGTCATAGCTTTCCCTATATGAGTTGTGTGTGGTTTCAAGACAATATATTGGGTTGGCCAAAAGTTCATTTGGGTTTTCCTGTAATATCGTATGGAACACCTGAACAAACTTTTTGGCCAACCCAACATTCTCTGCACTAAAAACCAGCAGAACAACAGGCCCAATGAGGGCCTGGTGTGCAAGGCTTGATGGAGAATCAGTTATATCTGATGAAATAGTGCAGGCACAGGCTTTAAGTGACCAGGGAAGCATTTTCATTCAACACAGAAAAAGAAGAACACAATCGATATTCTTCATTTCATTAAAGATATTTTATCCAGTTGAGAATTTTAAGCTAGTCAAATAGAAGGAGAAAATATGCTTTTATTCTATTAAAGGGTTTCCCAGGTGGCACTAGTGGCAAAGAACCCACCTGCCAATGCAGGAGACATAGAGCCACAGGCTCGATCTCTGAGTCAGGAAGATCCCTGGAGGAGGAAATGGCAACCGGCTCCAGTATTCTTGCCTGGAGAATCCCATGGAGAGAGAAGCCTGGCGGGTTATGGCCCATGGGGTCACAAAGAGTTGGACACAACAGAAGTGACTTAGCAAATTCTATTAAAAACATTTAATAACTATCTTGTATCTGAGATCTTAAATTATAATAATTAACTCTCAAATTACAAGAAATATAAGCAATGTTTGATCAATTTTGACCAAATCGAATACATTTTTAAAAAAACATTTCAAAATATATATGTTAGAAATGAACCTAGACCACTTAGACCTAAAACATATATTACCTTTTTTTCTTGGAGGGCCTTCTCCACCTTTGCAAGATCATTCAAGACATTCAAAGACATCTGGGCCTTACTTTCAGAGTCATTTAGCAGATCTGTCAGTGTTTTCAATGTTTCCAAATACGCACGTCCAGGTCGGCTCTTCAGTTCTGTTTATGGAAACGTATTCACTTTGAGAAACTATTGTTAGGAAATTAATATTGCTATATCTATTGTTAATCTTCATATATAATAGGTGAATTCTATTACACAAGAAGTTAAACTCCATAATTAAAATTACAAAGGGTCTCTCTTAGAGATCAAATAAATCACTCTACTGGCATTTCTGAGAGTCAGACAGTGGTGACTTCATTCCTGCGGATGTTGATGCTTGAAATATTAAGTAACCCACCATCATTTTTCTTCATTTCATCATGATGAAATGTCTCTCTGAAGACGGTACTACAATGATCCTTTTGTCTCATGTAATCTCCTTCTCCCCAGTAGCTACACTAAGAATCAAAGGAGACAAAGATCCCCTCAGCCAGTTATCCTCTAAGTTCAAGTGTGTAGACAGGCTGACATCCGCAGAGGGGTGGACGCTGTACAAAACACCACAGCCAGGTGCACAGGTACCCTGAGGAATAATGGTTGCCCCAGCCAGCTGGAGGGATGGCTACTTCAGCCACTGATGTCAAATTTACAGACAAGCAACACTAGAATGGGGAGGAAGCCACCTCATATGAACCACAAAGAGCTGAGACCAACCAGCCCAAAAGTTAAGAAACCAGAAGTATTAGTCACAATAGCCCAAGGGTGGAAACAACCCAAACGCCCATCTACAAATGAATAGATAAGCAAAACATGAAGTCTACACAAAACAGAATACTATTCAGCCTCCAAAAGGAAGGAAATTCTGACATACCCAACCCACAAAAAGGAACTCTGAGGATAAGTGAAATGAACCCGTCAACAAAAAAGAAAAACTGTCTGATTCCACTTAGGAGAGGTTTCTAGAATAGTCAAACTCACGGCAACAGAGAGTAGAATGGTGGCTGCCAGGGGCTGGGGAGAGGAGGAAATGAAAAGCTGCAGCTGAAGGGGTATATAGTTTCGGTTTTACAAAGTGGAAAAAGTTCTGGGGCTGGATTGCATGACAATGTGAATATTTTACATTCCTAAACTCTACACTTTAAAATGGTTAAAATGGTAAGTTTTATGTTATGTATACGTTACCACAATCAAAAACAAAAATAAATAAATTTACCAATTGTTCTAAAGGTAAAAATAAACATTTAATCTGCTCTTGTCAAAAATAAAAGCCTATTTCTTAACGGCAAATTGAAAAGGAGGTCCTCTCAAACCCTTCAGGGTCTAGATTAACTGAGTTCAGTCAACAGAAGTATGGTGTCCAAATGCCTTTCCAAAAGAAAGGAAACAAGACACAATTGCTCGCCACGCACACATCCAGTCTTAAACGTCATTACATAATTTACAATTGCCCCAAGGAAGGATATGGTTAAATGTGTAGCTTTTCAGCATGCCTTCCCCATAGTATTACATAATACAACACAATTCCTGACTTAAAAACCAAGGAGAAAATAATATACGAGGAATGAGTTTTAAAGATCTACAGGTAGACCAGTCCTAATCCAAAGGTAAAAATTCTTCAAAATGTTTCTGACGTTGAAAGAGGAACACTATTTCTTTGAAAAGAGGAGACAGTATTGCTAAAACTTTAACCATTTGGAGTGAACAGGAGCAAGCAATCATTCTTTTTAGCCTTGTTAGTAATGATATCAGCTGGCCTCCTTCAGTGAAAGGGAGAAACAACACTCTAAAAAAAAAAAAAAAACTCTCTAAAATCATTATATCCCATTAACACAGTCTGAATAGCATGTGAAAGATGTCTGCATTTTTACGAACAAGTGTGAATCCAGGAAATAGTCTGAATATTAAGAGTGGAAGAGTGGCGGGCACAGAGGAAAATACAGTGCGGCTGGTGTGAAGCAAGCAAGTGAACTAAAGGTCTAAACGCATCCTGCGCTATGTCACTTCAGTCATGTCCAGCTCTTTGCGACCCCATGGACTACAGCCCACCAGGCTCCTTTGTCTATGGGATTTCCCGGGCAAGAATATTGGAGTGGGTTGCCATTGCCTTCTCCAGATTTAATTAGGAGTAATTTTTAAGTTAAGTCAAACTGAGAAAGCAAGATGGTGGAATCATCCAATAGAAAAATGCAAGAGAGTGGGTTTACCGTTCTCGAGCTGTTGGTGGCGCTCTTCTAAACCCTGTTGCACGGCTTGGTAGCGGCCCACCAAGCTCTCGAAATCCTGCTGGACAAAGTCTGGGGCAAAAGGCCGAGACTTCAAGGCTGAGCAGCTTGCACGCAGCATTTCAATTCTGGGGTGGAGGCTTCGGAGGTTTGTCAGCTCCCGCTACGAAGAGAAAATGTGATCACACAACTCGCTGAGGATGAACATCCTCACAGAAAGTCAATCAGAGCAGAGTTCACCGAAAGCATGGGATACGAGGGGCATCTTCTTTATTTTTTTAAATGTATACATGCATCCCCTCCCTTGTGAGCCTCCCTCCAACTCACCCCACCCCATCCTCCTTGGTCATCACAGAGCACCGAGCTGAGCTTCCTGTTCTATACTCAGGGAGCTATTGTGTGCAAGCGAAAGTGCTAGTTGATGAGTTGTGTCCGACTCTTTGAGATGCTGTGGATGATAGCCCACCAGGTTTCTCTGTCACAGGGATTCTCCAGGCAAGAATACTGGAGTCAGTTGCCATTCCCTCTTGCAGGGGATCTTCTCCACCCAGGGACTGAACCCAGGTCTCCCGCATTGCAGGCAGATTCTTTACCAACTGAGCCACCGGGAACTTGCTATTTTACACACCGCAGTGTATATATGTCAGTGTCACTCTCTCGACTCGCCCCTTTCCTACCCTCTTTGTGTCTACAAGTCCATTCTCTGTGTTTCTATTCTTCAGTACTATTTTTCTCGATTCCTTATATAGCGAGCATCTTCTTTAAATACAGCACTGGACATGGAGTCCTTTCATATGCTGGATGGCTGTGTCTTTACCTGATGGGAGTCCTTCAAGCTCGGCAAGGACTCCTGGGGAGATTCTGAAGAGGCAGTGTGTTTTACCCACTCTTCTTTTGTCTTTATGGTCTTTTCAAGCTCATCAAGGTGCTTGAAATAAGCATTAATATCTTCCTGCAGCTGTATTTTTCTTGCCTGATCTTCCAAACGCTGTGATATATTCTTCCATTCCGATAATACCTTCTCTAAAATATTTTTTACTTCTTCAGTAGGAAGACCTTCTACGTAGACATAAAAAATAAGCAGACACTTTAGATATTGTTACAAAATTTGTTTTCAATTTGCTGTAAACATTATAACATATTGAAAATGAGGCAGTATCATATTTACTGATCACTCTCTTAAGTTCCTTTTTCCACAACCAAAATTAAAATGATGCTCTCAAAAATAATTATGTTTAATTCCCTGATAAAAACAGGAGAGGGGGAGCTTATAATAGCAGTTCAGGAGTGGGGTGACCATCACAAAAAGCGTAACAGTGGAGTGTCAGCCACTGCCTTCTCTACAGAATGTGTGTTTCTGTCCTTAGCAACCTACTGCTTTACTAGTTTCTAGTCTGAGTCTGAGAAATAAAATGAAGTGTTTGGATTTGTCTGGGGCCCTGACATCAGAAGGTAGGCCCTCTGTCACCAGGAAAAAGAGAGGAAAAGGAGGAGACAGATTGAGACTTCGGTGACCAAACCACATGTCATAGGAATTTCAAAACAAATGTCTAGAGTCCCTAGTGCTGGGGGCAACCTGGTGAGTGCAGAAAAGGAAGCCAGCAGGCAGGATTCAGCAAGAAGCATTAGCAAGCCTACTGGAATGTTACACATAGACCAGGAAAGGACAAAATATCAATGCAGTGCTAAGATTATCTACTTAGAAACATATCAGAAAAAAAAAATTATGTTTATTGTTGACATCTTATAATTTTGTTTGTCTCATATTTTTGAGAGGTAGAGAATGTTCATAAAAATAAGTTATATATAATAACAGGCTTTATCATAGTCTGTCCCTTAATATAAAATACTATCAAGTCATAAAATTACTATGAAAAATTATAGGAAATCTACAAAAGAAATGCTATATCCTGAGGAAGGCATGCATGTTGAAAAGATGGGCTTAACATCTTTATTATTTAAGTAGGAGGGCAATAAAACTTTGTAAATATATGCCGTCAAAATCCAGGGTAATGAGAGCTCTACAGGGGAAATAACGGCATGTAAGACAAAAGATCACTTAGGATCCAGAGACGATGCAATTTTGAAAAATTTTGTAACACACCACTGAAAATTAGAAATACAAACGTGATATTTCATAATGTACATGTATCACCCATGTCAATTGCTGAAGTAAACTGTCCATCATTACAAAGATAATACAACATCACACCTAGACAAAACATTCACACACAGTTCAAGTTCAATTAGCCCTGCTAATTCAAGTCATAAACTAAATAAATTACTAAAAAAAAAAAATAGTTTTTTTCTGACAAACTACCTGAGCAATGGAAATCTAGCCTGTGCTTCTGCCTGGCCATTTCCATTTTAAGTGGACAAAGAAATAACATCAGCCACTTCCAATTTACATGTCAGGGTAATTTATGATAAACAAGAAAGGAAATTAAGCTGGAAATAAAATTCCTAAGATGGAAAATTATCACCACAAATCCAGAAAATAGGTAAGAGGTACTTATTTTAGGTTCTAGGCAAGCTGAAAATCTTCAAATATTTTTTTATTCACTGATGATATTTCACCATCCATTCACTTTGCCCTTTCAAACCAGTTCTCAAAATTTAAATCTCCCTCCTCTAAGATTGATATTATTATAGTTTGGACCAGTATCAAAGTAATAAACAAAGCACAGTTTACATCTTAAAAGAGGAAAACCATACATTGTCTTTTAAAACAATTGTTTTGCTCCTAGAGGTCCAGAGTTATAGCTTTTCTATTTCTATAGAACATCCAACTCTTAGATGACAGATCTAAAGCCAAAATCAATATCCCATCCTTGTATTAATTTTCTAGAAGGGATAAAATATAACATTCTGGCTACTTACTCTCACTTGACTTTAACTTTTCAATCTATCACTATTAAAATCAGAGAATGTTTGCAGAACATTTCATCATTATCAAATTCTTTAGGCTTATATGTGTGTTAGTCACTCAGTCATGTCTGAATCTTTGCAACCCCATGGACTATAGCTCACCAGGCTCTTCTGTCCACGGAATTCTCCAGACAAGAATACTGGAGTGGGTTGCCATTTCCTTCTCCAGAGGATCTTCTCAACCCAGGGATTAAACCCGGATCTCCCACATTGCTGACTCTTTACCATCTGAGCCACAAGGACTTTGCCAGACAAACAGGAGTCAGTTCTTAGAGCTACATCATCCAAGTGCCCCACTTTCCTGTTATAGTAATTAATGATCTTTTGGAATAAAATAAGCTAAACCAGAAAACCAGGTTTGTTACGGCAGTTGTGAAAGTCAAACAAAACAAATTATTTCACTTTTTAAAAACATTTTTGCGCTACAAGAGATGTCACAAAACGTAATTCACACGTGTCAGGTAGAAAGGTCCTATCAGACTGCACTGTGCTGGAATGTTTTGATGAAACTAGTTTGAGAAAATCAGTGATACAATTATTTGAACATCTGTCTACTGAAGACCTTGATGTGTTTTTCTAGCCGAATTGAATCATGATCTGCCTCCTTATTTAGGGAGACTCTGGGTAAATTTACACTCTGTAAAAACACTTCTACATTAATTATCCAAGGTCTAGGGTTTATTTCAAATGTATTGAGGAAGAGGAAAGGCAGGAAGGATGACCCAGTTGTTCTTTCATTTCTGTTCAACATTTCTGGTTTTAAAACAGCAGTAGGATTAATAGCACTAACCACATGTTAAGAAGGAAAATGCAACACTGTAAAATTAGAATAATGGATAAAATGGAATAACAGTGGGAAATTTTTTTAATCACTTTTCTTCTCTCACTAACTAAAGGCACAGACTCCCCAAAAATGAGAAAATTAAACCCAGAATATATAGACTCTGTTCAGATCAATTTCCCCATTTCAAAGCTTCCTACCCCATCTTAAAAAATTTTAACGACTGACGTTTTTTAAAATAAACAGAATTGGGGCCCTGTAGGAATGAATGAATTTTCACTCCTACCAAAGCTCCAAAAAAAAAAAAAAAAAAAGGTAATGCAAAATATCAAAGGTTCACTATAAAATTAAACAAGTATACATGAGGTCACAAAATTCACCCCTTTATAAAATATCATATATTCCCTGATATTTGTACTTGATCTTTCGCAAATAGCACTTTCACATGAATTCAGTTTTCAGAGTATATATTATAGAAAATGCCTATTCATAGTAAGATTTTATCAAGCAAAAGGTGTCGTCACCTATCGAAACTTCTTCACTTTCTAGACAAGGGAGCAAAGTAACAAAAGGGTTACTTGATTTGCCCAATGACACAAAACTAGGAAAAGACAAGAGGCACCAAGGTCTCCCATTCATTCCTCAATTCGGTGTGATTCTTGCTTTAACCTCTCATGATCTCCCTCCCTATGTAGTCTTCCTATGAGTCTCTGAACTCTAAATCTGCCATACCCACCAAACACTGACACAGACAAGAAGTTAATTGAGTTCACAGACTTATGAAATTACCCCCTCACCACCCAGATAAAGTCTGGTTTCCAAGCTCAAATGTTAATGTAGAAGTAAAGAATCTATGATTGTAACTAACATGAATTTAACACACAATTTATTGTAATTATTGAAGTATCTTAAAGGAAATTACATTCTCTGTCTCTAGGTCCCTTCAAGTAAATACGTGAAAGAGTAATCTTCAAGTGGGGTGCCCACACCCAGGATTAAGACACTTAACAGTGGACTGTGAATGAAAATACTGTTCTACTTGGAAGGAAGGGGAACTAGAGAGACAGGAGGGAAAGAGAGACAGAGGAATGAGGGAGGGAGAAGAAAAGAAAGAAATTAAGCTGTACTAGTAATTTACAACCTGACCTGCCTCTTGAGAAACCTATATGCAGGTCAGGAAGCAACAGTTAGAACTGGACATGGAACAACAGGTTGATTCCAAATAGGAAAAGGAGTACGTCAAGGCTGTATATTGTCACCCTGCTTATTTAACTTCTATGCACAGTACATCATGAGAAACACTGGGCTGGAAGAAGCACAAGCTGGAATCAAGATTGCTGGGAGAAATATCAATAACCTCAGATATGCAGATGACACCACCCTTATGGCAGAAAGTGAAGAGGAACTAAAGCCTCTTGATGAAAGTGAAAGTGAAGAGTGAAAAAGTTGGCTTAAAGCTCAACATTCAGAAAACAAAGATCATGGCATCTGGTCCCATCACTTCATGGGAAATAGATGGGGAAACAGTGGAAACAGGGTCAGACTTTATTTTGGGAGGCTTCAAAATCACCACAGATGGTGACTGCAGCCATGAAATTAAAAGTTGCTTACTCCTTGGAAGAAAAGTTATGACCAACCTAGACAGCATATTCAAAAGCAGAAACATTACCTTGCCAACAAAGGTCCATCTAGTCAAGGCTATGGTTTTTCCAGTGGTCATGTATGGATGTGAGAGCTGGACTATGAAGAAAGCTGAGTGCCGAAGAATTGATGCTTTTGAACTGTGGTGTTGGAGAAGACTCTTGAGAGTCCCTTGGACTGCAAGGAGATCCAACCAGTCCATTATGAAGATCAGCCCTGGGATTTCTTTGGAAGGAATGATGCTAAGGCTGAAACTCCAGTACTTTGGCAACCTCATGGGTTAGGGAATCTTCCTAACCCAGGGATCGAACCCAGGTCTCCGATATTGCAAATGGATTCTTTACCAGCTAAGCTACCTGGGAAGCCCATATATATTTATATCATAAATATAAATGAAGGAGATCAGTCCTGGGTGTTCTTTGGAAGGAATGATGCTAAAGCTGAAACTCCAGTACTTTGGCCACCTCATGCGAAGAGCTAATTCATTGGAAAAGACTCTAATGCTAGGAGGGATTGACGGCAGGAGGAGAAGGGGATGACAGAGGATGAGATGGCTGGATGGCATCACAGACTCGATGGACGTGAGGCTGAGTGAACTCCAGGAGTTGGTGATGGACAGGGAGGCCTGGCGTGCTGTGATTCATGGGGTCGCAAAGAGTCGGACATGACTGAGCGACTGAACTGAACTGAAATGTTTCTCATATTTAATGTTCAGCAACTCATGTGATAACATTCTAGAATAATATTCTGCAGAATAACAGCTGTAGAGAGCACCAATTATTTTTATATATAATATGAAAATGAAAGTTGCACAGTCATGTCAGACTCTTTGTGACCCCATTCACTATACAATCCATGTTATTCTCCAGGCCAGAATACTGGAGTGGGTAGCCATTCCCTTCTCCAGGGAATCTTCCTAACCCAGGGATCGAACCCAGGTCTCCCACATTCCAAGTGGATTCTTTACCACTAAGCTATCTGGGAAGTCCATATATATTTATATCATATATATATATATATATATATATATATATATAAGAAGGAGATCAGTCCTGGGTGTTCTTTGGAAGGACTGATTTTGAAGCTGAAACTCCAGTACTTTGGCCACCTCATGTGAAGAGTTGACTCATGGGAAAAGACTCTGATGCTGGGAGGGATTGGGGGCAGGAGGAGAAGGGGATGACAGATGAGATGGCTGGATGGCATCACCGACTTGATGGACGTGAGTCTGAGTGAACTCCAGGAGTTGGTGATGGACAGGGAGGCCTGGCGTGCTGCGATTCATGCGGTCATAAAGAGTTGGACACGACTGAGCAACTGAACTGAATAATTTATAACAATGGTACATTTGCATAATTAATAAATAAATGTATATATACTGGGCACATACACGTTTTTCTGTATGTGTATGTGACCTCAGTATATTTACAAAATAAATTGATGTATTTTTGAAAAGGCAGAGGGAAAAACAATCTAAAGTGTTTCAAAATGTGGTTTTCTGGGATGGAAGCAATTGATTGATCCATTACAGACACCAGGAAACTTTCTGGACAGGTGGAAATATTCTATATATTCATAAGTGTGTGTAGGTTTGTCAAAACAAGACAGTTTCATATATTTCAATATAACTTTAAAAATGTGAAAATACTAATAATGATTAAGTGGATGAGGAGTGAGTAAGTACAGATAATTCGAGAATGGTAGACTATCATTAATTACCGAAGGGATAATTGATACAGGAGGTTCACTGTACTATTCTATCTGCTTTGTGTATATTTCCATTTTCTACAGTAAGAAGTCAAAAAATAAAAAGGTTGAAAACTACACTGTTGAAGAGTCTCATCTACTAATATTCATAACTCGGCTTTGGGTGTCTCTGGCTTTTATCAAAGAGAATTGCAACAGACTTCCAAATCACTTATTGTTGGAATAAAGAATAGGGCTTATAAGAAAAGTCTTTCAAAGCAAGACCCCGAAAGAATCATATACAAAACTGTATGGCAGAAATATTAATCTTTCCATTCTCCAGAGCCACTGGGTCTACGGGGGAAAAAAGTTCTTTAGGTACAAATTTCAAACACAAGTAACACCTTGTCAAATTTAACTATAATAAAATACCTGTACTAAATCAACATAATGCACTGAAAGCTATCAAAAATCAAATAATCTCAATGAATTTACCCTAATGTAACTTCACATCCCTTATATTACCAAAGTAACATTTTCTTTTACTGCCTCCCTCCAATATGTAACCCCATGGACGAGATTTTAAAATCTCCCACACAAATGGATTTCAACTCCTGCTGAGGTATGAGAGTTTTATTTGGGTTCTCTTATCCATATAAATATCCATATAAATCCTAAAGGAAAATCAGTCCTGAATATTCGTTGGAAGGACTCATGTTAAAGCTGAAACTCCAATACTTTGGCCATCTGATGGGAAGAGTTGGCTCATTTGAAAAGACCCTGATGCTGGGAAAGATTGAAGGCAGGAGGAGAAGGAAACGACAGAGGATGAGATGGCTGGATGGCATCATCCACTCAATGGACATGAGTTTGAATAAACTCTGGGAATTGGGGATGGACAGGGAGGCCTGACATGCTGCAGTCCATGGGGTCGCAAAGAGTCGGACATGACTGAGTGACTGAACTGAAACATCATTCAGAGTTACCATCTAAGAAAATATTTTTTAAAAAGCAATGTTCTCACCTTTTCCCATTTGCTCCAAAAGAATTTGTCCAGTTTGGTTTAATTCATCCAGTCGGGGTTTTATTTCCATCTGTTCTTTTTCTAATCCCTGAAAATAAAGTCCCAAATATAAGAATAGTTCAAACTTTCTTCTCAGTACAATGCTGATGCTTCTTGACATTTTTATATTTTATGGCCCTCTCACATTCTCTTTAGGGGTTACAGTCAAAGTTTACCTAAAGAAATACTACAAGATAAAACTATGCCATGTCAGGCTGCCCTCCAGGATGCCAGAAGTTATTAAATGTCAAAAGGTAAATGCAAACAAACAGTATAAAATCTTCATTTCTTTTATAAGGGAAAAATCTGTACACTACATTTATGAGTTTCTATCAGGAGGAAAGAATTAAAATTAGTATTTTAGATCCAGGATATCTAGTCACATATATGAACTCGGTAAAAATAAGTTTGAGTCAAATGAATGTGCTATGAAGACAGAGATTACCAAACAAAAATTATTTAAGATTTAAGAAAGAAATAATGAGTCTCAATATCATTTGTTGGTTTTATATTAAGCATAGGGTATAATGCAAATTTTAACCACAAGCATAATTCACACATAATTTTTAGACACTGACAATATGTTTCAGGACCAAAGTAAAGAATTTTATTCTTTATATTTGAGAAATGGCTGCTAATTTTCATATTTTTGTCTCTACAGTTTGATATTCTCAATGTCCCTATATCTCAGAGACAGAAGAATAGAAAATCTTTCAGAATCAGTAAGAAAAGGCTGAGTAAAATCATGGACACACAAAAACACACTCAAATTTTTGTGTACACAGTCAATATTAGAAATGTCAATAATTATCTATTAATTAACTACTCAAATAGTGTCCAAAATAGCACAATCAAATGTTCCAGGCAAAAACAAAAACTTCCAGGTAAACCATATTATTTCAACCAGATAACCTGGAGGTAACTTTTAAGATAACTTTTAAGGTCTATAAAGGTAACCACTATCAAATATTCAATAAATTTAGCTCACCTATTTTGATGCATACAAACTTTACTGTAACTCAGTCAAACAGCCATTTTTATAGTCAAAGATCAAGAAAGAACAAGAGATTCTAAGAAACACTACTTACTTTTGTTTAACTACCAATGCAAAAAAGTTACCAACAAACTGGAGAATATTATTACCTGCATTATATAAACTGATCTGCTACTTTTTCTGGCAGTGGTACATTGAACAAAGGATTCTCCACTCAGATATTGCATCAGTTACAAGTTATTCCTTCATTAAAACAAAACTAGCTGGTATTTCCCAAATTTGCAAGAAAAATTAGCAATGGTTAAATTTTCTTTATTTTACATATTTCCCATCCTACTGACACTATTTATCTAAAACAACAAAATAAGCAAACTTATAAAGGAAAAACATAAGAACTGCCAATCATGCTTTACATACACATGTGAAAGTTGCTCAGTCGTGTCCGACTCTTTGCAACCCCATGGACTATACAGTCCATGGAATTCTCTAGGCCAGAATACTGGAATGGGTAGCCTTTCCCTTCTCCACAGGCTCTTCCCAACCCAGGGATCAAACCCAGGTCGCCCACATTGCAGGTGGATTCTTTTCCAGCTGAGCCACAAGGGAAGCCCAAGAATATTGGAGTGGTAGCCTATCCTTTCCACAACTGTTATTTTTATCCTCTCAAATATTACAGTAACAATTTCTGAAAGTAAAATTGCTTCTAGATCACACAGTGGAACTTATCAATATTTTATGGGATTTGTTCCATAAAAATCACCATAACTTCCAAGTTCTCTGCCAGTTTATTGCCTTGGATTAATATCCTCTACTGGTCATTCAGAAGCGCATGAAATCATGGAACACAGCTCTCACATCTGGCTCTCTTGATCCCCTGTGCAGAGGGCTCTGATAATGGTGCTTCCACATCCCCACTGTCCACAGTCATCATTCTCTCCTTCCATAAGCCAAGAACTTTACAGAGTGCTGAAAACACAGGCTTCAGTGGAAAATCATCCTCACTTTCTAAGCATTGGCAGTAGACATATAAACAATGATGTAAATGCAGTAAGGGTTTTCACAGGGGTATGGTCAAAGCAATATGGAATCTGCCTATCGAGGCTAATGGAAGCTTTCTGAACTAGAGGGTGTTTCAGCCACAAAGCACAAAGGCTTACTAAATGGCCATTTGGAGCCCAGAAAACAACACATGGAGAAGGCAAAGGATTGAGAAAAGCACAGGAGTCAGGAGGGCTAGAGCTCTAAGGAGTGAATGAGAGCTGCAAAGGCTGTGCTGAGAGGTAGAGAAGACATCTGCCTGGGAGGCCTTGTATGCTGGGGCCCGGCAGCATTCCCATCGTCTCCCCACGCAGTGGGAAGTCATCAATTAATTGCAAGCACTGGAGCTGCAAAATCAGATTGATATCTTACACTGACCACTGGTCGGAGAAGCTAAGGCTGTGAGAATTTGAGAAGGGCAGGTGAACAGTGGCAAACGCTGCAGAGAAAGGAGATCTGAGGAAAATAGAAATCTATCCTTTCGAAAGCAAGCGTCAGTGGTGACCTCTAACTAAGAACAGTCACAGTGGAATGATAAAGCAAAAATCAGTCTCAACTTCTCATGCAAACATTCAAAGTCAGGTCTAACCCCAAACCATCTCTCCAGCCTTAACTCTCTACCACTTTTACATACACATCTAACACGAAACTAAACAAACTCTCTGTTCCAAGCATTACAGCATGATTGCCCCACTCTGAACCTCTGCTCAAGGGCACTGCCTGCCAGGTTTGCCCTTGAGCCCAGCTCTAAGCCCCTCCCTTCAGTGTCACTTCCCCCTCTGGACTTCACCAGTAGATAGAGACAGCTGCAATCCTGGCGTCCTCTCAATTCCCACAGTACCTACTACTTTCTAACTCACATCATGGACATCTGAATTTTTAAACGTTCTCCAAACTCTTTTCCAACAAAGGTCCATCTAGTCAAAGCTATAGTTTTTCCAATAGTCATGTATGGATGTGAGAGTTGGAGCATAAAAAAAGCTGAGTGCAGAAAAATTGATGCTTTTGAACTGTGGTGTTGAAGAAGACTCTTGAGAGTCTCTTGGACTAAAAGGAAATCAAACCAGTCAATCCAAAGGAAATCAATCCTGAATATCCATTGGAAGGACTGATGCTGAAGCTGAAGCTCCAATACCTTGGCTACCTGATGTGAAGAACTGACTCACTGGAAAAGACCCTGATCCTGGGAAAGATTTAAAGCAGGAGGAGAAGGGGACAACAGAGGATGAGATGGTTGGCTGGCATCACTGACTCGATGGACATGAGTTTGAGCAAGCTCCAGGAGTTCATGATGGACAGGGAATCCTGGCATGCTGCAGTCCATGGGGTTACAAAGAGTTGGACATGACTGAGCAACTGAACTGAACTGAAACTCACTCCACTGGTGATGAAGATGGAGTGAGTTTGGCACTGCTCAAAGTGCCCAAATAATTCATGCAAAGATGCATAGAGACTTCATGAACACCAATGACATAAATCACTACAACCTCCTGCTTCAATTTACATTACTACTCACGCAGTATAAAGTAGCACAGCTAAGATCCCATACATTTTATAGTATTTATTTTTTTAAATACATCTCATCTTTAAAAAAATGCATATAGAAAAAATCTGGAGATTCAAAATTGCTTGTTGTATTCAGAAGCCAAAACATCTTCAGCATATGTTCATATAATATTAGGTGTCAGATTAAGACAGATCTAATCAAGCTAAAAAAGGAGTAGTAACAACTGGACCATTTTAGCAAGCGTCCCTTCCTGCACATCTCAGTGGTAAAAGAAGGAAGTAAAAAGGGAATTGATGTCAGCCTGCTTGAACAGATTTAAAATGTAATAGAGAGTTCTAAAAGCTACCTTATGGCTACATTTATTTTACAGGATGATTTTTGGATCCCATCACATCTTTATACCAAGAGCAGATCCATTCCGATGAAATATTTTATTCACTTGGATATTTTTGTTTTATGTTTTACCTTTAACTTCTTTTTCATTTCTGATGTTTCTTGCATCTTCTTATACTCTTTTATCTCTGTGGCTTGAATGGCAGTCTTTGATTTCAAGATCCAGTTCAACAGCTCAGCACTTATAGCATCAAACCTGATTTAAGATTCAGATATTACCAACTGTCATTCATTTTCTACTATTGTTTCACTTGGCTCAAGAAAGAGAGCAACCACAACACCGATACACTCCTCAAAAATAAAGGCAACCCAGAAATACAGTAACCACACAAAATCACATCATACATTTACAGTTTGAAGTATGAAAAGAGGAACAAAGTTGTAATGTTAATAAATAAAATTATTAAATAAAATTTTTAAACATTATAAGAAACCCCTGTATTTTCACAAGCTCTTTGTAGATCGTGAAAAACAGATATGGTGAGATACCCACAGGTAACAACAAGTACAGACATTCCTAAACTAATGCCTTCTTTAACTCAACATGTAATTACTGAGCCTCATATATGCCAGGCACTGGACTGGGCTCTTAATATAGGTAAACCAGAAACAATCCCAGAAATTCACAGGATGCCTCCTAATTCAGTTGGGGATAGCTTCCTGGAGAACAACAGCTTTATGCCCACGAGTTATCCTTGCAAAGGGAGAACAAAGAAAGGGAGGAACACACTCTGAGCACTGTAAGTAGTTAAGTGCAATCGGAATAGCGAGTACTAACCAAGCAGGGAGGAACAAGATGTGGCAGAGAGCCTCTCGGACCAGTAACTGGAAGGCCCTGCAGGCTAGCTGAAGGAGCTGAACCTTAACTGAAAGGCAACAGAAAGCCAGTGAGGGGCTCAAAGCATGGCACTGACATGATTATATTTACCCTTTTGGGTCCCTGAACAGAAAGAATAGAGGCAAGTCCAGAAAATAGACTGTAGTAGTCACAGGAGCCAGAACTAAGTAACAGTGGATAAAGAAAAAAGGGAACAGATCTGGGAGGTGTTGAGAAGGTCAGTTAAAACCACAGTGATGAGGAACAAGAGGAGAAACAGTCACTGGGTGCTGGCCACATGCCAGGCCCTCTTCAAATGGTTTCTGTGCATTATTAACTCCAGGAATCCTCACAACAACCCTGTGAGTATACACTATTATTATCCCTTCTAATGATGAAGGAATTGAGCTCACAGAGGTTTTAAATAACTTCTCCAGACCACAAAGCTAACAAAGGCTAGAGCTGGGATTTAAGCTGAGCAGTCTGTGCTTGTAACCAGGACTCTGCACACAGAACTCAAGGCAACTTCTGGATATTTTTAGATGATTCTCAGGTAAGCACAGGTTGTCCTTGCTGATTCTTTTGGGAAACTTGGCTGAATGGGTTTTCGGTGAATTCTGAGTATTTGTCTTTTCACCAAGGTAAATTTTTCTTGTCATTTGAATAGGATTTTGTGACACTCTAGGTAAATAACCAAAGGTCATAGTATCAGTCAAACCACCGTACACTCCTCATGTCATCTTCACAGCAGATTTCTATTTAATCTTTCAGGAGCACAAGCCAAAGATCATGTTTTAAATGACCTTGGAGACTTAGTCCATCTCTGCCCTCAATATGAGCAAGAACAATGTGAATGCATTAGAGCTGCCCTGATCATCTCAGGTCATGTTAATAGATAGGAATCTAGATTATAGGAAATGACTGTTACTATGGTGTTAAAAGAAAAAAAAGAAAGCCACTAGCAGCACCAGGAGGGGAGAAGGGGAAATAAACCATTACTTCTGAAGCATGTATTATAAGCTGTGCTTCGCAGTTATTCAAGGTTCATACCTGTTCAGACAGCCCATTTTAAGACAAGCTAATAGTGCTTTCTACATCAGACTAAAAATATTAAAGGATCTGAAAATCAAGTCTCACTAGGACACTTAACAATATTCTAGACTTTAGGACAATATAAACTAGAATATGAAATGTATCCTTAAATTCTGAAAAGGTACCATATTGAAGGGGGTGATGTGGTTGCGTATCACTCCAAAATGCAAAACTAGCACCATGAGTAGACTGAGAGGGGTTTTAAAGTTTTTAAAAAAACAATATTTGAGCAAAATTTCTAATAATGAAATTTCACTGCTGTCTATTGTAACAAAACTGAATGTACTCAAGCCTCTGTGGGTCTAAGAATGAACTGAAGCCATTTTTGCATCAATCAAATCGCAGACAGAAGACTGTGGAACTCACAACTGGCTGCCCACCCAACAGATACCTCCCTCCCCACATTTCTTCCCTGCTGCCTGAGTACCCCCAGAACACAACTACAGAGATGGAAAACGCAGGATAGATTCAACCTCCCAGGAACCCAGGGCAGGGCAAATGTCTGAGTTTTGGCCAGTGAGATCAGAGTCAGGGAGTTAGCTAATATCTTCCAGAAAAGGTCTTTCTCCCTGATTGGGAAAAAAAAAATTTTTTCATTTAGAAGACAAATAAGGAAAAACTTCCCTACCTGCGTATAAAGCAGGTTATACAAAGTTGTCATGCCAAGAGCTACAGCAGCATCTTGGGACCATGAGAAGACACGTTTTGCCTTTTACCTTGCTAACATGCTGAGGACGGCAGAGACAAGGTGCCACGATGCTGACCCACACCTTCCCATTAAAACTGCCCCACCTCCGGACTTTTTGCAACGTGAGATAGTCAATGACCTCACTGTATAAGTCACTTTGGGCACAGTATTCTGTTTCTTGCAACAGAACTCACCCTATACAACATGGACATGTGTAAGATTGTATAGTTAGGCACCATGACATTGCAATTTACAGTAAGAAATAAACATTTGTTTTTTGGCCTTGTTTCTAACACAGAGTTCCCAAGCTCTTGGAATTTCCAAAGTGATAAGAGCAACAAAGGTGTCATTTGTCATGTTAATGAGATGACTTTTGAATCCCATCTAAAAAGGTAGGCTGGTTGTCAAGAGACCCAACCTTGTAATTAGTAGGTTGAAACTTTTAGTCTCACCTTGCCCCCCTGACCTCAAGGGAGGGGAGAGGGGCTGGAGGTTGAATCAATGGCCAAAGATCAATGATCTAATCAATCATGACTTTGTAATGCAGCCTCCCCAAAAACCCACAAGGATAGGGATCAGAGAGCTTCCAGAAGGTGAGCACGTGGATGTTCAGGCAGACCAAGGCACCTGGAGAGGGCATGGGAGCCCACACCCTCTCCCCATGTCTTGCCCTGTGCAGCTCCTCAGTCTGGCTCTCCCTAAGTTGTATCCTTTTATAACAAACCAGTTATTTATTAAGCAAAATGTCTTCCTGAGTTCTATCAGCTACTCTACAAAGTTAACTGAAGCAGAGGAGGTGGTGTTAGAAATCTCTGAACTGGTCAGAACTATAGGTAACAACCTAGATTTGTAACTGGCATCTGAAGTCCAAGGAAGAGGTGGTGGAACCCTCTAATCTGTAGCCAGTTGGTAAGAAGCATAGGTAACCTGGCATCTGATCTGGGATGCGGCAGGAGCAGGAAAAACCAGACCTGGAGGAATAAACCCCTCACCCATGAAGTCAGAATTGGTACCAGAACCTATTCATGCACCCTAGTCTTTCACAGCCTGCCCAGTTTCCAAATGCACAAAGTCAGCACTGGAGATACACACTGCCTGATACATGGACAGAATATAGACACTCAAGAAATAAAAGTTCTACAGTAAGATCAACATCACAAGCATCTCCCTCATCTGCTGCCTTGGCTCCAGAAGTAAAAGTTCCACAGCTGCTGTTTGCAACTCAGAGGTCCAATTCATGGTCTTAAAAGGAGATGCTGTTAGGATGCAGGAATGCAGCCTTATTACCAAAACTAAAGTCAACAGGTAAAACTGCAATCCTGCTTTGTCTAACAAAAGCTAAATTGGGGAAATCATATTATTTTTATTCAGGCAAAAGTAACTGCCCAGGTACCCAAGCACTGGAATTCTACCGTCAAAGGGCAAGAAAACTGCAGTATTCAAGGGCTGCTCTGAGACTATCTGTTCCAGGGCTGGTGAGCATGGTCCCTGCCTGGCCCATAGAAAAGCACTGCAGAAGCTCCAACACTAGTGAAAGCTCAGTGTATACCAGACTGACTGTTCCTCCTGTAAAGATCCTGAGTTTCTTTTGAGTCAGAAAATGAAACAAATTTTACCAAAGATGGATCTTTGGTAACATGATCCATTAGTAAATTCCTGTACTAAGACAAAGGAATTAACAAGGAAAGAAAGAAGACATGAAGAGAGAAAGGGAAGGAAAAAAGAACTATCTAAAGGAATTACTTCCCTGAATTAAGTATCTTTTAAAGGTAAGAAGAAGGAGGGTCACAAAGAATAAGGAGACAGATCTAAAGCAAAACTGTAGGAACTGTGACAGTGAAAGAAAGAATAAACAAAGGATCGTAGACAATTATATCCACCCACAGTAAACGATGGGGAAAAAAAGAACTAAGGAAACGATATACTCTGTCCATGAAGGCTACAGGCACACAGTTCTCCCAATCGAACCAAAGATAAATAAATTCCAGATGACTTAGATACTTAACCAGTTATAAAGTGGAATATTCAGAAGACTCAGAGGTAGTGAGTGGTTCAGTAGTTGAATTTCCATTACAATAATTGTGTTTAAATTTGCATATGATTAGCGATCAGTACAAAATAAGTACTGAGCACAAAATATTAATATATCATGTGCAAAATAGTTCTCACTTTTTTTTAGCTTCCAAATCCACAGGGATCTGTCTCTTCTTTGGGGGAGGAGGAGGAGGCAGCTCTTGCTTAGACCTTTTTGTAGTTACTTGTTCTCTTGGGCGAACCGTCTCTAAAAGATCCTTCTGAGGAATCTGGGACATTCCCAGCTTTGCAACAGCCTGAGTCACCTGAAATAAAAATCAACCAGGTTTAATGTTTTACAACAGCTTTACTGAAATATAATTCACAAGTCATAAAATTCTCCCTTGGAAAATATATGATCCTATGGTCATCAATATATTCAGAGTTGTGCAACCATGCCCACTTTCTAATTCCAGAATAGGCTTATCATTTCAAAAGGAAATCCCATACCAGTAAGAGTCAATCCCATCCTTCTCTCCTTCTTGCCCCGAGAAATGACTGATCTACTTCCTGTCTCCATGGATTTGCCTATTCTGGATATGTCATGTATTAATAGAATCAGTGCATTAACCTGTGACCAGCTACTTTTACTTAGCACAGTGTTTTCAGGGGTTCATCTCTGTGGATTCATATATTGGTACATTACTGTATTATTACTTAATACTCCCAGGTGGCACTGGTGGTAAGGAACTTGCCTGCTAGTACAGGAGATGTAAGAGATGCAGGTTTGATCCCTGGGTCGGAAAGATCCCCTGGAGGAGGAAATGGCAACCCACTCCAGCATTCTTGCCTAAAGAATCCCACGGACAGAGGAGCCTAGAAGGCTACAGTCCACAGGGTCACAAAGGGTGGGACATGACTGAAGTGACTTGGCACACAGCACACAATAATATTCCACTGCATGAATATACCACATTTTGTCCATCCATGTATCTACTGATGAATGTATGGGTTGTTTCACTTTTTGGCTGTTGTGAATTTTGCTGCTCTAAACATTCATGTACAAACCAAAGGGTTATTTTTTATCAAGGTGTTAAAATATTTTTTAAATTTATAAGATTATTTAAGATGAAAAAATCATTTTGGAGAAGGAAATGGCAACTCACTCCAGTATTCTTGCCTGGTAAATCCCATGGACAGAGGAGCCTGACGAGGTCACAACTGAGTGACTGAGCACCAAGATCATGTCTAAGTGTTATCAGTTACTAATGGTCGAATGACTGGATATCAGAAGTTTTCTAAGGTCTGCTAAAATTCAGTTTCGAAAACTAAAGAAGATACATGTCAATTTTTCAATTTCACCATTAACCAGGTATTTAAAAAACAGCTTTTTAGTTTAACTACTACTTCCACCCTTATGGTAGACAGTGAAGAGGAACTAAAAAGCCCCTTGATGAAAGTGAAAGTGGAGAGTGAAAAATTTGGCTTAAAGCTCAACATTCAGAAAACGAAGATCATGGCATCCCGTCCCATCACTTCATGGCAAATAGATGGGAAAACAGTGGAAACAGGGTCAGACTTTATTTTTTGGAGCTCCAAAATCACTGCAGATGGTGATTGCAGCCATGAAATTAAAAGACGCTTACTCCTTGGAAGAAAAGTTATGACCAACCTAGATAGCATATTCAAAAGCAGAAACATTACTTTGCCAACAAAGGTCCGTCTAGTCAAGGCTATGGTTTTTCCAGTGGTCATGTATGGATGTGAAAGTTGGACTGTGAAGAAAGCTGAGTGCTGAAGAATTGACACTTTTGAACTGTGGTGTTGGAGAAGACTCTTGAGGGTCCCTTGGACTGCAAGGAGATCCAACCAATCCATTCTAAAGGAGATCAGCCCTGGGTGTTCTTTGGAAGGAATGATGCTAAAGCTGAAACTCCAATACTTTGGCCACCTCATGCAAAGAGTTGACTCATTGGAAAAGACTCTGATGCTGGGAGGGATTAGGGGCAGGAGGAGAAGGGGACGAAAGAGGATGAGATGGCTGGATGGCATCACCGACTCAATGGATGTGAGTTTGAGTGAACTCTGGGAGTTGGTGATAGACATGGAGGCCTGGCATGCTGCGATTCATGGGGTCACAAAGAGTCGGACACGACTGAGCGACTGAACTGAACTGAACTGAAAACATACCTGAATGTATAATTTCCACGTAATGGCACAAGGTATTACCCAAAGCAAAGGTACCTGGTTGGAGGAATCTTCTAATCTCTGAACCAAGGAATCCCATCTCTGAGTCAGTTCTTCTGAGTCACTGTTGATCTTCTTGGATGTTTTAGGATTATCAAGTAATTGACCCACATCCTGGCCAATCTCACTCAGTTGATCCAATGCTTGGCGCTTCATTTCCATGTCTTCCTTCAAAATCTAGTATTTCAGATATTTATTAGACCACTGAATCACTTTAAACAGGAACTCATCTTCCTGTTCCCCAGTCAGAAAATGTAAACATGTATATTTTAGAGTAAAATTTACCTGCTTTAATTCCCTAAAGCTAAAACATAAGACTTCTGGTTCTAGATGGTTACAAGGCAGCATTCTAGCATTAGTGAAATGAATTCATTCACTAAATTCTATTAACTATTGACATAAAACACTAAGATATCATAGGCTCACAAGAGAGGTGCTGACAACAACATCACTTACAGCCAGTCGTCGAACACTGACGCTTAGTTCCTTTTGGTCTTTAAAGTTGCTCGTCTGGACTTTATTTAAAGATTCTTCTTTTTCAGTTAACCATGCTTTCAACAAGCACTGCAAATAATACCAAAGTTAGAAATATATTTAGGGAATCATTTGGTAATTCAACTCAATCAAGTTCTAAAATCTCTCATTTTTATGTTACTAGAGGCTTTATCCACATCTGGGAGAAGGATTTCAAACCCCTAAGCCTGAGGCATAAAAAACTCAGAATATCTTTGCTTAAGATATAACCCTTCACAAATTTGCAACTGATCAACCTAAAATTAGCCTCAAACCTGGAAAACAAAACCTAATTCTCAGGGAGGCTGATAGCTCTAAAAGGCTAAATCCAACTATCCAAGTCTGCAAAAGAATCACTTTACAACTCTCTAGATGCAGAGGGAAGGTCAGAGATTTTCTTTTCTCAGTCCCTCTATTAGGGAGAAAAGAGAGAGAAGTCAAGTTACATGGCTTGTAAACTGCAGAGCCAGATCACAGACCCATACCCCAAAGCTGATGGATTCTCCAGGTATCTTGCAGCACAACCTCACTAATGCTCCAGATTCAACAGCAGTTATGATTAGAAAAGGAAGCCTGAGGCTACTCCAAAGTCAATATGAAAATCTTTAAACTTCATTGGCCAACAATGCATGTCTTTTAGACATAAGATATTTAGTAAAGAGATAAATTTGAAGGAGGGATTTAAAAAAATGGCTGCCTTGATATAATTTTTCCCAAAATGTAGTATTTACCACAGAAACCTTCTTCTATAGATTGAGGGGGGAAATCCTTGGTTCTGTGTTTGGAATCAACTCTTTCTCAAGTTTGATTTATCAGTTTATTTAATAACCATTCTCTGCCTTTATATTTCACCCAGAAAAGGACAAATATTAAGAAAATAATGTAAATCTGAATTCTGTCCTCAATGTAGTAAGAGTTATCACAAAAATACCTGTGGCACCAGATAGAAAACGCAGACACCACAAAGACTGCTTCTAGTTTTGAAACAGTGGGGGAGGGAGAGGGAGTTCATAAATGACTTCATGGTCCCTGATGCATATGTCACTGGCAAAGCCCACTGGGATACTGGGAAAAATAAGGTGGAATCTAGGTGACATGGTCTGACCTCTTCTGGGTTTAGTCTAGCTTCACTGGCTTATAGCGGGCAGTGTGCAAAGCCCTCACACCTAACAGGATGGATTAGTGTTCCCAGAAGGGAGTTACTGTGCCCAACACCTCAGCTGGGCACCCTATGTGCACAAGTGCTGTGTGGGATGCCTCAGTCCAAGATGGCGGCGACAGGTATAGAGAGGCTGCACGTGGCACTGTGATCCGCAGCCCAAGAGCTCTGCCCCTCCCGCCAAGAGGAGCCCTCTAAGTCAATGACTGACTGCCAGGGAGAGCACTGACTACAGCGCAAGCTCACTCCTTTCCTTTCTTTCATCAAAGAATAAAATTCTCCTTTGCTTCTGAACCAGACAGTTTCATTCTATGGGCTCAAATATCACTAGGCAAGAGGGTCCTTGTAGGAGCCAGACTCAAAAAGAGTTGGTAACAGGTGGGGAGAACTTAAAGACAGATAGGCAAAAAGACATTTCAAGGCAGATGCCACACTTAAACAAAAACACAGAGACTAGAAGACTAGTTCACCGTTTCAAAAAGAATGAAAACAGTACAAAACCCATAAGGACTCTACCATGGACCATGCACTGCAAATACAGCACTGAAAGGAAACAGCACTACTCTGCACTGAGAAGAACCACTACTCTGCACGGAGAAGAAGCACTACTCTGCATGGCCACACGGCCGTGACAGTCTCGGACTGAGCTACAAAGCGGGAATGCAGGATCTGAACACTGAGTACATGAAAGGACAGAGGGACAGTTTGGAAAGGTAGGTTAAAGTCAATCACAGAATATCCCGCTGGCCACACTTGGCTCATGCTGGAGAAATTTTGAACTAATTCTCAGAGCCCATTTCTAACTATCTTAAAGCCTCTGCAACTAAGTGAACAATAATCCCTTGAAAGACTGTTTAATTCAGACACAGCTGATTGGTCTTATTCTCTGTAACAACAAATTATCAATTAAGTACCAACGCTGGCTTTGTTTCTATATTTTAGCAAGATTTCTCCTTCCATATCACTAACAGAAGGCCATTCAAAGGTCAGTTTTAAACCTAACATAATAAATGGCCAAAATCCTAGCCACTCTCTACTTTTAAATATTTGTAATTACCAAATTTTGATTCTTTCTGAATTTTAAATTAGTTTAATTCTTTAATTATTTTAAGAAGAGTAACACAATGGTTCCCTAGGAATCAGTCTCCTTACAATCATTAATGAAGTTAATTTCAATTATTCTATGTGACTTTTTGGCCTGAAGAAAAGATAAGTATATTTAAGTCTTTGTAAAGCAAAATGTAAATATTTCAGAAATCAGAATCAGGTCTATCATGCAATTCTCAAGAGGAAAATTCTGGTCAAAGATTGAGGGCAGGTGGCAGTAACTTACAATTTACATGGGGACAAACTGTGCAACCTGTTTTTTAAGAGTTCTCTCTGCCATCATATTTAGTAAATCACAAAACAGCATACATTTGTTTTTATCCCATGAAAAGAATATAGCTGCTTTTTGTGGATGGAAATAAAAGGCATTTAAAAGAATCACAGTGGACCCTGGGATGTGGGAACAGAGTATCCGTTTATTTTCTACACCACAACTCTTTGGCATTTCGAAGAAGAGTCTTGCTTATTTGTATTCTGTTTTGATGGTTGCTTTTCTGGAAGGATGGAGATGGGCAAAAGGCCACCAATCAGACTGAAAACTCTAAGTGGCAGCTTTGCACCAAAGGTTCATTTTCTATGTTAATCCTTGGTGAAAAAAATTAGCTACGTGTTCAGTCATCGGTGTTGCTAAATATTTTTCTTGTTAATTTCAGCAGTTATTCTGATTAAAAATCACAGGTTTAAAGTTCACAAAGTACTGAGTGGAATCATTTATCATTATGTACTGAGCACAAGCCATACGCTAGGCTGTATGGCTACAAGTTCAAATACATTATCCAACACAAATGCAGTAAAAATTATGTCAAGTAAATCCTAAAACTAGCATATCTAAAAACTAATCTAACTAATGAACAAGGTCAAATTGTTGTTACAATAGAGCTAATTTATAATGCAATCTCTATGAAGAAACTGCATAATAGACTGAAATCTGACTTTTAACATAACAAATAATTATTTATAAATTTTCCTTTTGAAGAAATATAAGTGATTTATTCAAATGCAATAATTATGTATACAGCTTCGTACCTGTTCTTCCAATAACTCCTGCCACAAAATGTTGATTTCCTGTAACCTATTCCAACGTTCTTCAGTCCATCGGCACACAGCAGTCCAGCGTTCACCGAGTTTCTAGAAAAGGAAAAACCGATCCTTTGTCAACAAAGCCTTAAGGGATAGTTATCACAATCCTTAAAGAAATTCTTGAAATCCATTGTTCTTTAATACAGAGTAGTAATTATGAAAAATATTATGAACATTGCTTTAAATAATACAGATTAATTCTATAAAATTTTAGATAAGACAAACTAATTTCCATAGAATTTAACTATTTCATATTACACAGTTAGAATATGGCACAACTTGAACTCTATCTTGTAACTTTTGACTCCAAACTCCAG
The DNA here is from genome assembly GCF_032405125.1 of Capricornis sumatraensis. Lineage (NCBI taxonomy): Eukaryota > Metazoa > Chordata > Mammalia > Artiodactyla > Bovidae > Capricornis > Capricornis sumatraensis. Next base: position 69,176,683 of record NC_091081.1, on the reverse strand, counting down.
CTCTTTTCTTTCATTGTGGCTGTTATATGAGAATTTGACAGTTTCACATATACCTTCAAAATACAGCAAATATATTTACTTTCAAGGCTTCCATTTTTTCAGGCTATAATTATCTTTAAGATAAAATTCAGTGCATGGCTCATTTCTTAACCATTTTTACATGCCAGGACAATCTTCATCAGTAGTACCAAAAATTATGAAAAAAAAGTTTTTAACTTATAAAAACTGTTTTGATTTGTTGTTTATATTGCATGATATACAGAAAATTCCACCAAACAGCAACAGAATATTATAAGTATTAGCAAGACTAAATAAATAAATTTGATACATTTTAAAAAAATCAATCTTCATGATGACTTTCCCAACTAATTACTTTATTATCACTTTATAAATAATGATTAACAAATTCTGTTTTATTTCTTCATTACTTACCTATGAGCAAGAATTATTTAATGCATTTTATCTTATTTCAATTTTTATTATCAAAATAGGCTTTGTATTGCACAAAAGTAGAGAATGTAGAGCCAGAAGACAGATCTCTCGTCTCCACATGAAAACTCATTGCCTATTTTAACCTCAGGGCCTCCACTCAACCACTATGAATATCCTCACTGTTAAACTGACAAGACATGAATGCCTACCTCTAAGATTACTGTAAAAACTAAATACTATCACACCAAAGTCTCAAAACTACAGGCCAGTTTTAAATGTTGCAAAAGAAAAGGAATTCCATGTTAATTTATAGTTACTAAAAATCAACTGAAAGTTACTGAAATCATCACCCAGCAACATTATATCAGGCAATCCAAGTTCAAATAAAATACAGCTGACCCTTGAACAATTGGGCGGGTCCACTCATACTTGGATTTTTTTTGATAAGTACATAGGAAAAAATTTTGAAGATTTGTGACAAAAATTTGAAATGAAGATGAACCACACAGTCTAGAAATATCAAAAAAAAAAAAAAAGAAAAAGTTAAGCATTCAGGAATGCATAAAATATCTGTAGATATGTATATAACATACAAAATATGTGTTAATGGACTATTTGTTACCAGTACAGCTTCCAGTCAACAATAGGCTCTTGCTAGTTAAGGTTTGGGGAAGTAAAAAGTTATACTAGGATTTTCAACTGCTTGAGAGGTCAGTGCCCCAAACCCCACGTGTTTAAGAGTCAGCTGTAGCAAAAACTTTCTTTATAAAGACTTGTAAACATACACCACAGTCACTCAGCAAAAAGCAGCAAGTTGTCAGGGTTCCCAAAACTGATGTTGACATTTACACATTGATCTACTAAAGAAACAGGGATATTAAATCCTACATGACTGAAATTCTCAAACTTGACTTTTTTTTGCATACTCACTGGGCCCCACTCCCAGTGAGGCCCAGAAATATGCATTTGAAGAAATTCATCGAGTGATTCTGAGCAAGAAGTCTGTGGATCATTTGTTGGGATCAGTTCTTGAGCTTCAAAATCTTGTTCATACACTCAAAGGCTGAAGTAAATGAATGATACCTTGGTTCTCCTATAAACTCCCATGCTGTGGAAACCCAGCTGGGAAGTACAACCTAAAGAAGATGGTTTTACTAACCTAAATAAACAGACTGAACATGAAGAATAGGAACAATGTGTGACTGGGGCTCAGACCCCAGGTGCCTTAGCACTATCCTACTTTATAAGTCCTTACCTGTAACTGATCTTCCAAAATAGCTGTAGCACTCTCACCGCTGTTTTCATCAACAATCACCACCATGTGAGTCAGGGAATTCACTTTCACTTGTTCAGCCTCAAGATCATTTTGCAAACTCTACAGAAAAAATTCAGATAAACCATTATGTCTACTCTTTCCATTTACATATTTAAAATCTACCCAGTTGTCAATAGCAATTAAGAACACTTAATGAGCCATCCTGTTTAAATGTCCAACCATTAGCCTAAGTGTTCTCCTAGGGAAACAAACCCATTATACATCTTTACATTTCATTATGAACCAAAGCAATTTGAAAATGCAATGTCATAACAGACTGCAAATGTGATGTCATCACTTTTATTATTTTTATTCCAAGTTTTGGCTGAAAGAATAAGAGAAAAGGGGTCACATAATCAAGTTGGGTGCATACAGTAGGAATTAAGAATATAGAATCTTTAAATCAAAAAAGTTCCAAATTTAAATACACAGAGACAGAGATCATTTTATCTAGTACAACACTGTATAAAGCGACATAAGTCAAATGTGATTTGATAGTCAGAAGCTGTTCTGATTCATTACCCAAGAAAGCAACTGGGGTATACAGACAATTTTCTTCCCACCTCTTCCATGGGAAGAGAATGCCAGGTCACAAGACATATATTTAGGTATATAGGTAATTTATTCAAATACTACCAATAGTGTTGTCAAATGCCTTGAGTTTTTGTGTTTAATGTATCCTTAAAGCTTAAATTACCCATTTATCTAGTTATTTCATTGAGAAATAAAATTCTTCAAACACTTTGCAGAGAAGCTATTTTCTCTACCTTTCCTTGATTGTGAAAAGTTATCTTCTAAATTTGTGACCTCCCTCATAGCTAAATTGGTAAAGAATGTGCGTGCAATCTTCTGCCTGCAGGAGACCCCAGTTGGATTCCTGGGTTGGGAAGATCCCCTGGAGAAGGGATAGGCTACCCACTGCAGTATTCTTGAACTTCCCTTGTGGCTCAGCTGGCAAAGAATCCGTCCACAATGCAGGAGACCTGGGTTCGATCTTTGAGTTGGGAAGATCTCCTGGAGGAGGGAAAGGCTACCCACTCCAGTATTCTGGCCTGGAGAATTTATTGGGCTGTACAGTCCATGGGGTCGCAAAGTCGGACACAACTGAGCAACTTTCAGTTTTCAAACCACTCACAAAACTCGTGAATCCTCACCTAGGAAAAGAAGCAATAGCTTTCCTGGCAGGATTATGAACAGATCAATCTGAGGGTTTCCTTATTTTCCAACACGTTGCATTCATGCAATGGACTAGGGTTCTTAACCACTCATGAATGAAAAAACAAAAACAAAAACAAAAACCTTGAGAATCTTATGAACACTATGTACTTTCATAACAAACCTCTACATACCCATATAAATTTTGACCTGTGCTTTCATCCCTGGCTCAGAAAACCCACATCCTTATGCACTCCTTCCTGCAAGCTACTGAATACAAGAGTGCACTGAAGGAGTGTCCCAGCTCTGTGCTAACGATAGACGCCATCAGCCCCTGAGAATTCTAAGTGCTGCTTTTTCATATTTGATAAGGTATAAAAGAAATATGAGCCAGATTTACTTTATGATCTTCCAGCAGCTTTTGCAGGGATTTTAAGTCATCATCCAGGGGGCAAGTTTCCATCTTTTGAATGCGTTCTTCCGTGAGCGTTAACCAGGCGGACAGCTGCTGAAGCTGTTTCCTCTGGAGTTCCATGAGGACATCGTGCAACCTGTCCAAGGGGAACAAAGCATTATCCCCACTCCTTCTTCCCTTTGCAAAGGCAAACACACACTCCAGGCATCAAGGAAATGGGGCAGGGAACACACTCTTGTCTAACCTTTTAAAGCAACATTTAGTCTTTAAATATAGAAACCAGCAAAAAAAAATTATTTTCTTCCTAAATGCAGTCAACTAAATGCACTCCAAAAATGTAAATAACAGCAACCTCTATTTGTATCAGAATCATTGTTTCTTTAATCAGGAATTCCTGCCTATTAAATAGGTGGAAATTACAGTGGAATAGTTTGCTCCTTAACATACAATACATGAAATAAAATGAACCGTACTCTTAAAAAATGTTACAAAGTGGAATTCTAGATAAATAAAACATAGCCCTATCTTCAGGTCAGAGTTGATGGTTAGCCAGCTTTAATACTGCAAAGTCCACATAAAATGACTTTGCCCTTTTTTTGCTGATTTCTGTATGGCCACTTTTACCTTTTTATTTGCTTAACATATCAAAGGAGAAATAAAGATCATAAAAATTCCAGCAATGCTACATACAGAAAAGAGTCAAAATTTGACAAGGCAAGTTCTCTGGTTATCTTGTTCCCACAGACATGTAGACTTTTACTTGTGTTAAAGTGGGCAACAGGGACTTTCAGTGGTTAAGACTTCACCTTCTAATGCAGAAGGTAAGGGTTCGATCCCTGCTCAGGGAACTAAGATCCCACAAGCCTTGTGGACAAAAAAAAACAGAACATAAACAGCAGAAGCAATATTGTAACAAACTCAATAAAGACTTTTTTAAAATTTTTAAAGAAAACAACTAGGCCCCATCTTGCAGCAGTGTTCACTCCCGGGCTTCCACTCACCGGGACTGTCTGTCCATACTTTCGACTCTGAGCGCCTCCCATCTGGCATTCAGCAGGGACATTTGTTCCTGAATCTCAAACTCCTCTTCATCTGTCAGAGTTCCTTGTGTTATCAGTTGGTTTCCTGCCTGCAAGACGTTCCCCACGCTGCTCTGGTGAGCTGTCAGCTCCATCATGAAAGCCTGGGAAGGTACATCATGATTTATGAGCTGCTCATTGAAGAAAAGCAAATCTTAATAAATTGTTAATGCCCAAATATCAATGCTGTGGGGGAAAAAAAAAAAAAAGTAACCATGCAGACTTCAAATAAAGAAGACTTTGATCCATTTTTTTTTAAGCTCTGAATATTGGAAATAAGCAGCTGACCTAAGGAAGAAGATAAGATCAAAGAGGACCATGTTACATCTGATAACACGAGCTATTTTTATGTCAATGCTGATTATGCTACTGATAGATCATTAACATGGAACTATGAGAAGATATAATAAATAAAACACCATGCTTACCCAAAAGGACTTGCTTAAATAAAATGACCATTTGTATTATTTTCAAACCAAAATAGCAAATAAGACCTGTCAATTAACATAACACCAAAAAACTACTTAATCAAAAGAATTCTTCACATAATCCAATCACTACAATGCAATATATTCCTGAAATAGTAGGAAATTTTCATTATATAAAAGTATACAAGAATACTGGATACAAGTTTGCTTAATCATATAACAAATAAAAATAACCACTTCCTAGGGAGCATTCAAAATTTAAAGACTTGATGTACTGATTAGCCATTTTATGTCTTAACTATAATAATACACTTCCAAAATGAACAGTCCTAAAGCGTTGATTTTTGTCAGTGGCTCCACTGAATCTACAAATTATGGTAAGATCAAAATCGAAAATTTAATTCTAACGTAGAGTTAATTACCCATGCCAATTTTATAATGAAGCCCTATTTAAAAATCTTAAGTCCTCCAAAAAAAAAAAAAGTGTAAAGCAGAGATATTACTTTGCCAACAAAGGTCCACCTAGTCAAAGTTATGGTTTTTCCAGTAGTTTTGTATGAATGTGAGAGTTGGACTATAAAGAGAATTGAGTGCCGAAGAATTGATGTTTTTGAACTGTGGTGTTGGGGAGATCCAACCAATTCATCCTAAAGGAAATCAGTCCTGAACATTCATTAGAAGGACTGATGTTGAAGCTGAAGCTCCAATACCTTGGCCACCTGATGCGAAGAACTGACTCATTTGGAAAGACTCTGATGCTGGGAAAGATTGAAAGCAGGAGGAGAAAGGAACGACAGAGGATGAAATGGTTGGATGGCATCACTGACTCAATGGCCATGAGTTTGAGCAAGCTCCGGGAGTTGGTGATGGACAGGGAGGCCTGGCGTCCTGCAGTCCATGGGGTCGCAAAGAGTCAGACACGACTGAGCGACTGAACTGAACTGAACTGAAGTCCTCAAATAATGCCATTAAATTTCTGTGGAGCAGAATTCAGTAAACATTATACATCAGGGTGCATCTCCTGATTAAGACACAGGCACCATGGCACATATATCCTGCTCATCAGCTACAGATGACTTACTTCATGGGTTGCAAACTGGTCTTTGACTTCTTCCACATCATCAGAAATGTCATCCTGCTCCTGGAAAGTGTCCTCGGCAGAAAGCAACCAGGTCAGCACTTCCTCCAGTGCTATCTGATAGCTGTCTAGATCCATATCAACCTCCGTGACTGTGCTGGGGGTTTCAGCTCGGGGACTCTCTTGCTCCTCCTCTGGTGCCGAGCTCTATAAAAACAAATCCAAGAAAATCCACAAGCATCGTGAAGACCAGAAGGTGTTCAACAAAGGCACACTGGATGGAGACCCAAGGTAAACACCACTGGGTCTTACGGCATCTGTTGGATTCTCAGGAGCTGAGTGAGCAATGCTGTGAACTAGTCAGAAAGCATTTATTCATGCCAAGATGGCAAAGAGTACAAAAGCTGTATCACTCATGGATTCTATACTCAGACATACTCTAATATAGCTGTTGGTATTGTTCAGTCACTCAGTCCTGTCCAACTTTTTGAGACCCCATGGACTGCAGCACACTAGGCTTCCCTGTCCTTCACTATCTCCCAGAGTATATAGTTGGGAAGAGACAAATAACCCACACGAATCACTTCTGAACAAAAATAAAAAGGCTCTTAACAAAGTTATAAATTCCATGGGTCTAACAAGGGATGTTATCTGAATTCATCAAGGGATAGATCAGGACGTTTCACAGAGGATCTGGAACATGTTGGACCTTGAAAGGGTAGATGTCATTTAAAGAGAGCAATTAGAACCCTTGTTAAATTGCTTTTACTGAATAGCATTTTAGCATTGCATTTTAGACACTAAAAGACAGCCATACATATACAGGCTACTGTACTGATGATATTTTTCTGAGGCAGTAGCCCTCTAGTTTACTAGCTGGTTTTTTTTTGTTTGTTTTTAAGAGCATGTGGAATAAGTTATTCCAAGCTCCTTCTAAGCAATGAAGTATTTTCTTATATACTTCAGAATTGTACAACCAAACTAACCACCTATCTCATTCACTAGTTCCCTTCCAGAGCAAAGTTCTTTAAAATTTGCCTACAGCCTGTCTCTACCTTTTCACCTCTCATCCACAATTTTCATGTATCTGAAACATACCAAAATGTATAGAAAACAACATAAGAAAAGCTCATGTATTTAACAACTGCTTTTGTTAACACTCCCTTTCATGCTGATCAGATTGGTCCTGACCACACACCTGGAAAGTATTTTGCCACTGTTACCAGTAACCTTCTCAATGACAAATCCATTCTTCAGCCATCATCTTCAGGATTATCATGTAATGAACACAAAACCAGAACATGTTTTATAACCACAGTGCTAGAACAACATACATAAACCAGAACTGTTTAAAGCAAACTCAGAAGTCTGGTCTCCTTCTGTTTCTTAAGGTCTCAGTGGCATTCTATACATCTGACCTGTCTCCACCCTCTCGAAGTTCTCCTTTCCCTGTTTTAATAACACTGCCTTGGTTTTTCTCCTAGTTCAAAAGCATTTGCCAACATGTAAGTAATGAAGCTCCTCAAAATTAAGTCCCAGGCCCTTTTTTAATTCTCTTTATGTACTTTGCCTGCAAGGCTTCATCCATTGCTATTAGATTTCAAGAACCTTCTATTAATATATCCTATTACCTTTATATTTCTCATCCCAAACTCCTATGTCCCACCTTCCTTAACATTTCCACTTCAATTTTTCATAGGCATATCAAGCCTTGTCGATATTTAAACCCTTCATTTTTTCCCCCCAAACCTCTCCGGGCTTCCCATTTCAGTAAATGGCTCCTCCGTGCACTTAACTAACTCCTCCAGGTAAACACCAGGGGGCCAGACGTGGTTCCTCTTTTTCTTTCCCCTCCTACATTTAATATGGATAAGTAATTCCTACCTTCAAAATTTATCTCAAACCCATCCAGGTCTTTCCATCTTCACAACTGTCATTTGATCTCAGGACTACAACAGCCTGATCACCAGTGTCTTCAGTTCCCTATTACTATCCAAACTTCTACCTCCACCATCCACTTCTCACAGAGCAGCCGGAATGATGTTTGGAAAATGCAATTATATCCTAAGACTTCTCTGCTTAAAATCTTTCACTGCTTCCTCAATGCTCTTAAGATACAATTGAAAATTCTTAACATAGTTTGTAAAAATACTGTGACAGCGAGAAACAGACTGAGTGTGTGTGTGTGTGTGTGTGTGTGTAGGGCCGGATTTCAATTAGGTTAATCGGGGAAGTCCTTTCTGAAAAAGTTCCATTGAAACTGGGGAAAGATGGGAAGCTTGCCATGCAAACAGTGGGTGGAGGAGCGTTTCATGGAGATCAGCCCACAGGTACAAGAATTTGGGGGAAGGAGAGAAGTCCACCACGACTGGAGTACACTGGCCTGAGATGAGTTGGGGCAGTGGGCTGGGCCTTGTAAACTACAAGAGGAGATGAGGTCTTTAACAAGTATGAGAAAGAAAGTAAGTAAAGTAAACACACCCCAAGATATTTTGAAGGAAGAATCCAAAGGGACCCAGTAAATGACATGCAGGAGCTAAAAACAGTGAATCAGTGAGCCCATAGCTGCAACACTGGATAATTAGGAGACAGATGATACCAAAGAGAGAGAAGGAAAAATGGGTTAAGTTCCTAAAACTCTGAAACTGGAAAGCCAGCATAATCCTGGAGATCATTTAGTACCAAACCTCCATAATCTAATGAAGATATCTGAGAACTAGGAAACTTAGTGACCAGCTAAAGGTTATTAAGATAGGCACTAGGATCTATGAGGTGGAAAATGGAAGGCGTTATCTAACTGCAAGTGTTCAGAAGGTATTCATTCAAATACAAGAGGAGATTTTCGACTGAGAGATCAATTTCAAGAGAAATTCAGGAATGATTTACTGATCACCTAATGCTCTAAGCACATATCTGTAGAAAGAGAAAGAGAGGAAGGCGGGCTATTAGCATTCATTGAAAAGTAAAAGATAGCAAGATAGGTCAAAGAGCAGATGATTACAACTTGACCATATCATATTTCTTTCGTAAACTTAATTCAGCTTCTAAGGCATTAATGAAAGCATGCAAATGAAGTGTTTAATATCAATATACTGCTCTTTTTTATTATTCAGTTATACATATACATGTATCTGGGCTTCCCTGGTAACTCAGACAGTAAAAGAAGCCACCTGCAATGCAGGAAATCTGGGTTTAATCCCTAGGTTGGGAAGTCGCCCTGGAGAAGGGAATGGGAACCCACTCCAGTATTCTTGCCTGGAGAATCCGTGGACAAAGGAGCCTGGTGGGCTCCAGTCTATGGTGTCATAAAGAGTCAGACATGTCTGAGCGACTAACACATATACACACATATACACACACACACGTATCTATAGTCTTTCTAAAATTCTTTTCCCAGTTAGATTGTTAGTGAATATTGAGCAGAGTTCCCTGTGCTAGACAGTAGGTTATCCATTTTAAATACAGTAGTGTGTACATGTCAATCCCAAACTCCCTAACACACTTGCTCTTAATCAAACAGCATGTTTATGCAAAGCATAATTATCTCAGGCCCTAACTCCAGCCTTGCTGTATGAAACATATTTTTTCCCTTTTAAAAAGTAAAATCACTAAAGTTGTGGTTTTCCATCACATGCACATGATGGAGACAGCATGCTAACTGATAAACTGAAGCTCTGATGCTGAGAAACCAAGATCTTCTCAGTCAAGAAAAAAATCCTCAGAATTCTCTTACGTATTACCTTACAAAAAAACAATACGGCAAGTCAAATATATTAGCAAAAGTTTACCTGTACCTGTATGTTAATTTCTCCTTCTTCACATTCTTTCTTATATTTCCTTGGGAGTGTTTCTACCTCACGGATGGCATCTATAGTGACTTGCTGAGGTAGCACTTCAAACAAAGACGTTAAGTACATAATTATGGATTTCTTGTCAGGAAGCTGAACGGCAACATCTAATAGTAAAAGAAAATAAGAGCCAGCTTAAATTAGATGTCCAAAGTATGTGAATTGCTCAATATTAGACATAAAATAACTGTCCTTAGTGCCCATAAACAATACTAGTATACTATCTTCGCAATACCACAGCTTGGTAGCTTTCATATAATATATGAGACACAGGTAAAGATAATTACCTATGGATTTTTGTGCAATATCCCATTTCTTAAATATCTTCTCTAAAAGTTTCCCCCACAGGCTAAAAGATAAGCTACCATTTAAGGTAATGTCACAGATTTCATTCATATTATGAAAATAAGTCTAGACTTCAGTCTTGCAACATTCGTAAGTAAAGTTTTCACATCGTATATAAGAAGCTCGTTCATACAAAAAACACATTTTAATGAAATGAACCAAACACTAAATTGTTTGTCTAAGAATTTTGTTTTCCTAAAACATTAAATCTTATGCTGGTATTTATTAACTATTCTCCTGTGATGTAATTGAATTTCCTCCTGAAGGATCCTAGAAATTGTTAAGCACAAAAGTATTATGTCTATAATACAAAGTCTTGTACCATATTTCAAAAGGAAAAGCACTTCCTTAACTCTCACAATTCTTTCTACAAAGAGAGAACAACAACAAACAAACAAATGAAAATACTGCATTTCAAGTATTCAATAAAATTGTAAAGCAAAACCAAGGTTGAAATTAAACACTGAACAATACCTTCAGGATCTAATAGCTTTTCAATTCCCAAATAAGTTTGAGCCTTGCTGAAGGCATGTTCAAGTCTCTCAGTTGGGGACATTTTGACAACTCTATCCCAGCTGAAGAGATCAGGTCTGAAATTAGCATGCAAATAAAATTCAGTGATGATGAAATACATGGGGAAAAAGTTGTTACTGTTGTAATCATATACATTTCAGTTTTTTACTTTTTTATTTGTGACTATAAATTTAAAAGTTTAGCTTGTATATCCCAAAAGCTTGTAAAATATATAATACTTTATAAAATAATCTATAAATATGAAAATGACAGGTAAAACATTCTAAGATTTTTGTATTGGTTAAATATGCTGTTAAAATTCTGGAGTAGCCACTGAATTACTAGAAATGATATAATATTTTCCAAATAGTGAAAGAAAGAAAAAAAAAAAAGGAGGAAAAACCTACGAGAAGACAAGAAGAAAAAGTAAGAAAATGAGCTCAAAATAAATTTAAGAATGAACTTCTGTAAATACATCAGTTATCACAATAATGTTAATGGACTAAAATCTCTGATTAAAAGACCAAGATTAGCAGAATAGAAAATCCAGCTCTAATCAGTTCACAGGATATTTCTAAGGCAAAAATCCCTAAGAGAATTTCCATCCACTCTGCTCCATAGAGCTATTGTTTAGTATGTCATTTCTATCGTGATTTTCTTTTAATCCCACAAATTGGACATTATTGTCACCCTGACTGCTTAAAAGTTGATCATTTTCTTTGTGCTCTATCTGCTCTTGCACCTTGGACCAACCTACCTTTCTGAGATTTGCCTCCATCACCCCACCCCCAGTTTCCTCTCTGACTCCATCTCCTGTTACACTCCTTACTCACACCCCTGCACCCAGGGACCTCCCGCATGCCAGGTAATTCCTCTCATCTTGCATGATAGATTTTTCTTCGGCAATATTTACCACTTCTATATGCCACACAACTTACATTTCCTTTTTTTTTTTTAATTGCTTGCTTCCCTCTATTTGAACATTAATTCCAAGAAGGAGGACTGGGATTTTTGCTTGCTTTTTATCTCTGTTCTACGTTCTATGCCCAGCACACAGAAGACACTCCATATATTTTTGTTCAGTCAAACAATAGATAGAAAAATGTTTTACCTACAATTCAAGTTTTCTGGCAGCATCTCTTAACCAACTAGAAACAGAGGACAACCTCCTTAAACTGATAAAGGAGATGAAGAAGACTGGGGTTTTTTCAATCAGATAAAAGGTATATGAAAAAAAAAAACTACAGCAAATTACAGCATTATGGTAAAACATTAAAGAACAAGACATTCTGTCTCAGTACTACCAATTTAGATCAATATTATACTGAAGGACAAGGCACAAATAAAGGGGAAAGAGAAGAGGAGGGAAAGAAAGAGGAAGGGAGGGAAGGACAGAAAAATTATTATAATTCATGAAAAAAACCTATAGTAACAAAATAAAACCTACAATAACAAATTTGAAATTTATCAGAATTTAATAATCTTCTAGATATAAGCCATAGAAAAGTCAACTGCATTTTTATATATCAGTAAAGAACATACAGGAAATAAAACTTGAGACAATAAATAATTTACAAGAGGGATAAAACACATAACAAATTTTGCCTTTCACAATTAAATTCTTGCTGCATCTGGAATTTATTGGGGATATGGTGATACAGGGATCCAATTCATGCGTTTCTACTTATTCCATACCATCTATTAATCTGCAGCATTGGCTCAGTTGTAGATCAGAATGGAGCTATTTCTGAGCTATTTATTCCCTTAGGTTGAACTACATGAAACTGCCATTCTTACGTGTCAAAAACAGTCAAACATTGGCAATTTCTTCTGCTTCAGCTTATTATTACACTGTACTTTATTTTGTAGTGCTATACAGTCTCAATTAATAGAGCTTCGTAATTAGTCTTGCTTTCTGTTTGGAGAGTACTTTAGCCTGTCTCTTCTTCAAGAGTGAAGTGGCTCCTTTTGATCCCCTGGTCTTTTATTATAGAATCAGACTCTGATCACAAGTTTCATGAAAAAAAAAAATCATTTATCTATTTTTAATTGGGATTGCACTAAATTTATAGTTTTTTCTTTTAGCAGAAGGCTAAAAAGTATCACAATTCTTTGTATATATCATTGCTGTAGTGCGGAGTGAGTGGGCTTGAACTATGTGAATTATTTTACATTTTTTAACTTACAAATATGTACAAGAAATCATGGGTTTTGTACACTGTGGCATTTAAGTCCTATGGAAACAAAATGTGATGGGTGGTTTTTTTTTTCTATGATATTTCTCTTTTTTTTATGTTTTCAGAGAGCATGTACAGAGGAGAGAGTGGTCGTGGGAAGGGACCTTAGGAGGGATTAAGTAGGGAGAGACAGAGAGGATGTACAGATTTGTACAAATCTGCACAACTAAGAAGAGTCACATCTCACTTATGTCGGTGGAGCACGGCATTAAAGGCAAGCCCATCTGTCCAGCTGGTGGTGAAGTTGAGGACGTTGACCTGACTGTATGGCCTCGTGGACTGGCGCACCCAGCTCAGCAGGATCTTCTCGCTGTTCGTCTGCTGCAGGTCTGACATGATATCCTTCATGACATCTTTCACCTGTTCAAATGAAACAACACCTGCCAATAACTCCAAGTAGTAACTAGAATCAAGTCCTTGAATAAGGAACGCTATATTCATGAACCATTGGGCCAGGCCAATGGTATTAATTTTATTTCAAAAGTTTCCTTTAAACACTGGAAAACATTTTAACATATAATGATTTAAACATTTTAACAGTAATGATTTTGATTCAGAGGTCACTTTAACCTCATCTTTACATATCATGGCATTTTCTATATCTTAGCAATATTTTTAATACATTTGGTTACAGTGAACATTAATTTCGTAGCCACAAAAAATGTTTTAAAACTATACATTTGCAAACATCTTTTAACAGGAGGAAAACTCAATTTTTATTTTCTACAGAAATGAGAAAGAAGGGAAGAATTTGTTTGACTACGAAATCCAAGAATGAATTGCATTTCCTGATGGCAGTAACAATTAAAATCTAGAAATAATATTTTATATTATTATTCTAAATTAATACATATGTTTTAAGGAAGTGTTCAAATAATGGTGTGGACATTAAAAAAAACACACACAAGAGCCAACTTAAAGGGGCTTATAAAATAAATAATGATAGTGAAAGATCATAACCTACTAAATAAGTAAAAATCCATCAGTGTGCACAGATATATAAATGGATAGACAGATACAGAGAAACGAGAGACAAGGGAAAGCTCTTCCTCACAAGTGGAAAGATAATTAACAAATGTAGAAGAAATGAAATTAGAAAATCACTTTGCCAACCACCATAGTAATAACTGATGGCTCAGTGGTAAAGAATCCGCTTGCCAGTGCAGGAGACATTGGTTCAGTCTTTGGGTTGGAAGGATCCCCTAGAGAAGGAAATGGCAACCCACTCCAGTATTCTTGCCTTGGAAATCCTATAGACAGGGGAGCCTGGCAGGCTACGGTCCATGGGGTCACAAAAGAGGGACATGGCATAGCGACTAAACAACAACAACAACTACGAATGGATCTTAAAAATAAGGGACAAAAGTTTAATAAGTAGCTGAATATTTACAAAGTCTCAAAATATATCTCCACAAGATACTTTTCAATAGCAAAGGGCAGTCACCTTACAGTGGAGACACTGGCAGAGTTCACCTTACCCAAATGATGAGTTAATACAGCCGGATAAAAAATACCAGACAACATGTGCTTTGTCATATGGTATATTAAGAAAAACTCAGCAACATTTTGTGGCATTTATCCCACAAATGAATAACCTAAATCTAATCATGAGGAAATATCTGCCAAACCCACAAGGAAGAACATTCTACAAAATAACTATTCAGTACTCTTCAAAAACGTCAATATCACGTGGCACAAAGAAATACTCAGAAATTATGCCAGATTAAAGATGACTAAAACGACAAGAAAAAATAATGTAATTCATAGTCCTGTATTCTTTTCTCTAAACGATATTATTGGGGCAATTGACAAAATCTCCATCAGATCTCTAGATCACATAATTATTTTGTTTCAATATTATCTTCCTGATTTTACTAATTATATAGTATTTGTTAGGGTATAGTATAATAATTGTATAAAGATTAATATTAGCATTATACATATTATAATAATGCATAAATACATTTATAACAATATAAATATTATGTATTTGATATTTTATATTATTTTAATATATTGTAGTTATATAAGAAAACTTCTTGTTTTTAGAAAAATAATTTGCTTTTACAAAATACACACTTAACTATTTAGTGAAAGAGGGACAGAGAGAGAAAACACAAAAATACAAATAGCTGTTAACATTTAGAAAATCTGAGTGAAAGGTATCCAGGAATTCTCTGAGTTATTTTTGCAATGCTTCTATAAGCCTGGGATTTTTAAAATTTAATATTTAAAAAATAGATACTTTTTCTCTATGCCAGGAAAATAGAGCAGTTTGTCAGACTTTTCATTCCAAATAAGTTGAATTATATCCTTTCTCCAAATTCGTATGTTGAAATCCTAACCCCCAGCACCTCACCATAGGGATGTATTTAGAAATAGAATCTGTAAAGAAGTAGTTAAGGTAAAATGAGATCACATGGGTTAGTCCTAATCCAGTATGACTGGTATCTTGGAATAAGCAAAGATTAGGACACAGGTATACACAGACCCCATGAGAAGACAAGAAGAAGGTAGCCACCTACCAATAAAGAAGAAACCAACCTTGCTGACACCTGGATCTCCAATTTCTAGCCTCCAAAATTGTGAAAAAACAAATTTCTATTGTTGAAGCCACCCAGTTTGTGGTACCCTGTGGCAGCTCTAAGAAACTAATACACATATGATCCATTCCCAATTCCTATTAAGAAGTAATTGAAAATTTCCCCACCTGCCAGTGCAAAATGATGCTCCAAAGTAATCCTAAAGTCAGTTTGTGATTTCCATCTACAATGTCCGTTCCTCCTATATTCACTAAATCCACCTAGTAAAATGAAAAAATAACTTTTAAGACGACTTTTCTACAGAAACCCAGGTTTTTGGTTTAGCACATTTGGACAACAATATAAGTAAATGATAAGAAAATTTTCACTTTAGAGAGTCAGGTAAACCAAAGTCACAAAAATGTATTACTTAAATAATAGATCAATATAGTCATCACAAAAAAGCACAACCATTCCTTCACTCATAGAAAAGGTTCAATACTTCTCATATGAGAAATGTTTCTAAAAATTGGTTGACACCGCTGCCCAGAGCAGGTGGCTGGTTTCGTAATAAATCATCCCAATGGCATCAAAGGACCCCCAAAGTCACACGACAAACTTACATTATTCTGATGTAAAACCTGCAGCACTCTGTTGACATTATTTAAAGCGTGCACCCTTGTGGAGCCACGTTCTTTCGGCTGGAAAGCAAAACACAAAAGCAAATGAGACAGTGTCCCTCCATGTTGCTGTCAATCATTGACATTGAGAGGCACGTGAAACAGCAGCTCAGCCTACAGATCCACTCTGTGCTAGGAGCCCACGCTGGGTTCTCGGGCCACCATGGAGGCCAGCACTGACAGAATGCAAATCCTCCCACAAATAGCATCCTAAGATAGTGGTTCCTTAGCATGCCTGCACACGGAATTCCCTAGGGATCTTCCCAAAACACCAATGCTGTGTCCAATCCCACTCCCTATGATTGTGTTTTAATGAGCCTTGAGTGTAGTCTGGTTTGGGAATTTGTACAAGATTTCCCTGGTGATTCTAAGGTACAAACAAGCTTGGGAACCAATGCTCCACCAGGGAAAAAGCTTATTCTGTCTCAATTGGGCTGAAGGCACAAAGATTTAGAAGTTACGTCACCTCCACCTGCACTAGTGTAGACAGAGCAGAGAGGATTCAGAGGTGCTATACTAGGATCCAGATAGCATCACGAGGGCCCGCTGGGAAGGCCGGAATTGCCAACTGGGCCAAGGTGACCTGGGAGGCTTCTTTCTGCCTCACTGGCCAGGGAATCTTATCTAACAAAGGGATCAGTTTCTCCAGTAGGTGCCTGCCCACCATCTGGTGCAAAGGTAGAGTGTAACATCCCACACTCTAGCAAGAAAGAAATTCATCTTCAGAAGTGCATCTCTCTGTACCTTTTATAGTAATTCTACCTCTAGTGTCAAAGTTTGTACCCATAAAATGCATCCTCTTCATTGGCAAACTTACTTCTGTGTGAGTATTAGGTACCATGCACCTAAAGTAATAGAGTTGGATTTGATGATGAAACAAACATGAAGAGAATACGGAAAATCTGCATAAAAATAGATGTCATCAGTTTTGATAACATTTTTTTAACCCTTTGTTAAATAACATTAAACATATTTGTCTCTACTTTCCACTATTCAGAATATCATACCTTCTTTACACATCCATCCTTCTTTGTAATTCTCTACTGCCTGAGAGCAATAAAAATAAAGAGCAATTTTTTGGATAAAAATAGAGTCCTCAATAAAGCCTAAATATAGCTCCATCAAAAAATTCATTAAAACCCTTTTTTTATGTTCCTATATCAGCTTTTACATTGTAAGGACGCCCAGAGGGTCTTCAAGTATCAGCTATAAGAGATACTCCATTAGACTGGTTCTAGAAGATAACATCTCTCACCAGTGAGGTTCCTGTGAGGCCTTCTAGAAGATCCAATAGCTTCCTTCCATCCTTGAGGTCTGTGAACATATCACTGATGGGTGGTTTTCCACTCTGTAAAAGAAAAGTACAATATCAACAGCAGAAATTTCACACATAAATTGCAATTTTTTTTTTTCAGTTACAAGCCTGGGTGATCAGCAGACAATAAAATTTGCCTTGTATGGAAAAAAAGCACAAAGAACCTTGAATTCTATAACAAATGTTATAAGTTGAAAGATATAAACTGCATTATTTCTTAGAAAAGGAGTAAATAAAACTGTGGTTAATATCAATATGCTGTGACTATGGTAAATATGGTTGACCATTGAACAACACAGTTTAAATCCTACAGGTCCACTTACAGGTGGTTTTTTTTTTTTTTTTTAGTAGCAGATACTACAGTTTGGCAATAAGGAGTTCATGATCTGAGCCACAGTCAGCTCCCGGTCTTGTTTTTGCTGACTGTATAGAGCTTCTCCATCTTTGACTGCAAAGAATGTAATCAATCTGATTTCGCTGTTGACCATCTGGTGACATCCATGTGTAGAGTCTTCTCTTGTGTTGTTGGAAGAGGGTGTTTGCTATGATCGGTTCTCTTGACAAAACTCTATTATTAGCCTTTGCCCTGCGTCATTCCGTAATCCAAGGTCAAATTTGCCTGTTACTCCAGGTGTTTCTTGACTTCCTACTTTTGCATTCCAGTCCCTTATAATGAAAAAGGACATCTTTTTTGGGTGTTAGTTCTAAAAGGTCTTGTAGGTCTTCATAGAACCATTTAACTTCAGCTTCTTCAGCGTTACTGGTTGGGGCATAGGCTTGGATTACCATGATATTGAATGGTTTGCCTTGGAAACAGAGATCATTCTGTCATTTTTGAGATTGCATCCAAGTACTGCATTTTGGACTCTTTTGTTGACCATGATGGCTACTCCATTTCTTCCAAGGGATTCCTACCCACAGTAGTAGACATAATGGTCCCATCACTTCATGGGAAATAGATAGGGAAACAGTGGAAACAGTGTCAGACTTTATTTTGGGGGGCTCCAAAATCACTGCAGATGGTGATTACAGCCATGAAATTAAAAGACGCTTACTCCTTGGAAGGAAAGTTATGACCAACCTAGACAGCATTTTAAAAAGCAGAGACATTACTTTGCCAACAAAGGTCCATCTAGTCAAGGCTATGGTTTTTCCAGTGGTCATGTATGGATGTGAGAGTCGGACTGTGAAGAAAGCTGAGCACTGAAGAATCGATGCTTTTGAACTGTGGGGCTGGAGAAGACTCTTGAAATTCAACCAGTCCATCCTAAAGGAAACCAGGTCTGGGTGTTCATTGGAAGGACTGATGCTAAGGCTGAAACTTCAACACTTTGGTCACCTCATGTGAAGAGTTAACTCATTGGAAAAGACTATGATCCTGGAAACGATTGGGGGCAGAAGGAGAGGGGGACGACAGAGGATGAGATGGCTGGATGGCATCACGGACTCGACGGACACGAGTTTGGGTGAACTCTGGGAGTTGGTGATGGACAGGGAGGCCTGGCGTGCTGCGATTCATGGAGTTGCAAAGAGTCGGACACGACTGAGCGACTGAACTGAACTGAAATACTACGATATTATATGATCCGTGGTTGGTTGAATTCACTTATATCGAACTGGGACAGGAGAGAGCTAATTAAATTATTTGTGGGTTTTCAATTCTGCAGCATCAGCACCTATAATACCCCATTCTGTTCAAGAGTCCAATGTATTCCTGACAAGGAAGAGGTGTTAAAAATATAAGTCAGCATAGAACACCTGGGTGCAGAGACCGAAGAAAACAGCGTATTCCTCTTCCAGCTCTACACTTTACATTCTCAGTATAACCATGGCTTTCGCTATTTCCGTTCATGGAAGCAGGTCATGTCGTCATCAATTTCAGCTCTCCAATTCACTCTCTGGTGCTTGGTCTGTGCTTGGTCTGTATTTCTAGCTACTAACTTCTGAATGATTAGGATATTTTTGGCTCTGTGTCTAAACTCAGTATGAGTCCTGTATTTTAAATGACAAAACTTACATAATTTCTAAACTCTTTGTTTCTGATGTTGTTAGTTGCTCAGTCGTGTTCGACTCTTTGCAACCCCGTGGACTATAGCCTACTAGGCTCCTCTGTCCATGGGATTTTCCAGGCAAGAATACTGGAGTGGGTTGTCATTTCCCATTCTTGGGGATCTTCCCAACTGAGGGATCAAAGCTGGGTCTCCTGCACTGAAGGCAGATTCTTTACCATCAAGCCACAGAGAAGCATGAAGTTCCCCTGAAGAATATATTCTATTGTCTAATGCCAGAAAATCCAAGTTCATTCACAGATAGACGTTGTCTTTGTGTGACATCATAGTTGTATGCAACAGGACAATTACTCATGGAAAATCTCAATATGACCATTAACTAAGTAGTGAACCTAAATCACCAACTTAACTGTCTTCTAAATCACAGGTTATTATAAAAATCAAAAAATTAATATTAGGTGAAAAGGTTATAAAGCACAGTATAATAAATGTTTCATAATTATGTTGAATCAAATTATTCTCTTCCAGCATGAAATCTCCAGAGATTAACAGTCTTAGTTCTTATCAGTAATAAAGATATTTTATAACCATTAATTATTGTATCTTCATTATTCTTCACTTTAAAAACATGAAATCATATGAAGCAGAATTATACTGAGCTTGACATGGATAAGCAGGAAGGAAGTTTCCTAAACTTTGCATTTTCCCTTTTTTCCCTCTCCTTTGATTTCTTATGATTTTGATTACATATAACATATACTCAACCAATGGTTTTTATCAGATGGCTTTTCCATAGTTCACATATTCTAAATGAAGGGAGGTATGGTAAAGTCTTCACCACAGAATCGGTAAAGAATAAACTATCATGTATTTATATCTGAAACAAAGCTGCTTTTTTATTTCCAGCTACCACTGTGTTAGCAGCAATGATGTCAGAAACACATAGATGATCTCCATCTATCACATAATATAAAGATTTGTGTGATGCAGGAGGCCAGATCCAGAGGCAATACCCTGAGGCAGAGCAGGAAAGATTCCTGCACGTTAAAGATTTCTTGGGACCGTTCCATGTTTCCAATGCAGGGGTATGGGTTAGATCCCTGGCAAAAAAAAACTAGGATCCTACATGCCTCGAGGTGTGGCCAAAATTTTAAAAAAGAAAAAAAAAATTTTTTTAAGACTCCTTACCTGCTGTCAGTAAAAGCAAAGAGCAGAAATGGCCCCAATCACCTGCTACCCCTACCTTCCTCCTCTCAAAACCCACCCAAGTACACTTAAGCAAAGTAGCCACCAAATATACAGATTCCCCTTCAGGAAGAGGTGAACAACACTTGTCTTAGAACAAAGAGACAAGAATACAGGTAAAGTTCATGGAAGAAACAAATAGAGATATCCAAGCACAGAAAGGATCTTAAGAATACTGAGGACATAGGCAGCTAAATAATGTCTGGGCAGCATTTGTGATTGTTGCTGATTAGTCGATAAGTCATGTCCAACTCTTTGCAACTCCATGGACCGTAGCCCACCAGGCTC
The DNA here is from genome assembly GCF_032405125.1 of Capricornis sumatraensis. Lineage (NCBI taxonomy): Eukaryota > Metazoa > Chordata > Mammalia > Artiodactyla > Bovidae > Capricornis > Capricornis sumatraensis. The sequence goes on along the minus strand of NC_091081.1, from coordinate 69,155,779 downwards.
CTCTGTCCATAGGATTTCCCGGGCAAGAATACTGGAGTGGGTTGCCATTTCCTTCTCCAGGGGACTTTCCCAACCCAGGGATCAAATGTACAGCTCCTATAATGACAGGTGGATTCTTTACCACTGAGCCACCAGGAAAGCCCCTGGGTGGCATTTATCCATTCTTAAATCCACTACATTATCCATTTTCCAAAAAAGAAATAAAGTAACACAGACCAGCATAGAATAAAATATAGTAAATATATTAGTCAAGGACTTCCCTGGTGATCGAGGGGTTAAGAATCCACCTTCCAGTGGAGGGGTCCATGTTCATTCTAACTTGCTGCTCAATCTCAGGTCAGGAAACTAAGATCCCACATGCCGCAGGGCAACTAAGCCCTCGCACCACAACTAGAGAAAGTCCACAGGCCACAGTGAAAAGCCCGTGCACCACAACAAACAGCCAGTGCAGCCAAAACCAGAACAAACACATAAACTGAAAAATGTATAAATAAGAGTATTAGTCCATATTACAAACAGTTATGAATGCCCATTCAGAACCTAATTGTCGACCAGCCTCTTACCAGCCATGTAACTTTAGAAAAGTGGCCTTTCTACATCTACTGACTCATCTGATGATGACAGAGGTTCAATTAATGTTTGGAATTATCATTCATATCAGAAGCATAACCTTCATGTTTTATACTGTCATAAAAGTGCCATAAATGTCAACAACAGCTGAAAGAAAGGGTAAAACAAATAAGCACTTCATCGCAGGCAGGCATGTAAAAGCAAATTCGGACCTTGAGTATATGTTAGTGTCACTTCGCAGGGAAAGATCTTCCAGGTCCCAAATTCACCAATTCAGTGACCCATACGGATACATCCCATTCAAAAACAATGAACGTGATTCTACAAGAGCACACCTTTACTTTTTACGTATGCACCGTGAGACAAGCATAACTCAGCAGCAAACGCAGCAGATTCTTCCTTAAGCTCCACTGCTGCTCAGTGGTTAAAGCAGGAGGCATTCATCAAGAGGCAGCATTCACTTTCCTGCATCAGACACCCTTTACCTCTCTCTTGTCCAGCTCATTCATTTGTTCACTGAGCAACACATCTTCAGGAAAACTCCCTGTGAAACATTCTCTTGAAACAAAGGTAACTGAGACTTAGTTCTGTCCTTCCAGAAGCTAATCACTCATACTAGGTAAATCAATGCCTTTATATTTTTTAAAAACCAAAACAAATCCAACAGTAACAACTCAACTGCTTTATTCATTTTCCAGATTTCAGGAAAATACTGATGGCAATCCATATGAAATATGCTTTGTGCTATGTCCCTATTCTCCTAACTCCCCCACCCCACTCCCAGTGATGACATGGTCACTGTGACTTCCAGCTGGTACCTTCAGAAGCACCACATACACCTGCAGGAGGAAAATACAGCCCATGGATCTCCTCAGTGGAGATTTTTTCCCTTAAATTAAGTTTCACTGCAATATAGATTATACTAAGCTCAGGAGACCTTGGTTTGATTCCTGAGTCAGGAAGAGCCACTGGAGAAGGGAATGGCTACCCACTCCAGTATTCTTAGGCTTCCCTTGTGGATGAGCTGGTAAAGAATCACCTGCAATGCGGGAAACCTGGGTTCAATCCCTGGGTTGGGAAGATCCACTGGAGAAGGGAAAGGCTACCCATTCCTGTATTCTGGTCTGGAGAATTCCATGGACTGTATAGTCCATGGGGTCACAAAGAGTCAAGAGTCCGGCACGACTGAGCAACCTTCATTTTCACTTTCATGAAAAGACACTTAACATCCATCAGAGAGAGGCAAATTAAAATCACAATAAGAAACCACCTCACATCTAAGATAGCTAATTTAAAAAGCAGCCACAACAGAAAATAACAAGATTGGAGAGAAATAACAAGTGTTGGGGAACAAGTGAAACACTGGAACCCTGTACGTTGCTGGCAACAATGTAAAATGATGCAGCCACTGTGGAAAACTGTTCTGTCATTCCTCAAAATGTTAAATTACCATACAACCTGAAGGAAGGAAGGGACCAGGGCTCTTACAAATTCAAAACAAGTTCTGTGGTTCAGAACTTACATGTAAAACACACATTCACGCTCCCCAAACCCATGGCCAATCACTACAAAATACTGCATATTCCCAAAAAAAAATACAATTTAGGAATGTCCCACATACAGATGGAAAGAACCATGACCCCTTTCCACCTACCGACCAGTAAAGTTACGCCTCTAAGTATGGTAATTCAGTGATTTGTGTCTTACAACAGAGGGCAGAAAATGCCTTTTGTAAAGGTTCAGATAGTATTTCATTTAGTCTTTGCTGGCCAGGAGGTCCCTACTGAAACTTCTCAAGCCTGTTGTCATGATGTAAAAGCAGCACAAGCAATATATACACAGATAAGCCGAAGGGAACGGTGTCTGTGTTTCAACAAACTTGATCTGTGGACACTGAAATCTGAACTTCATATACTGTCCATGCATCATGAGATCTTTTTTTGATTTTGCAACCACCTAAAAATGTGAAAACCATTCTTAGCTCACGGGCCATACAAAAACTGACAGTGGAAACATGAAAAGTTTAGACATAATAATAGCATGACTTACTATGTATCGGTTATGTTCTAAGAGATCAATATAGATTAAACGCATTCTTTGTTTCTTTAAATAGAACTTTAAGGTAAGAAAACTGAGACACAGAAGTGACATGACAGATGAGAGGCAGAACCAGGCAATGATACCACAAGGTCTGACTCCACACCCAGGTTCTCAAAGTCCATACTGAATTGCAACTAAAATTACGATTTAGAGAGCACAGGGTCCTGACATATAGGGAAGGAAACAGTTAATTAGTGGTGAGGTGGGAGGAGAAAAGGAGAGGGTATATTTATTTAATGACTTCCCAAAGACAGCAAACAAGATATATACCACATGTAAATGAACTAACAATGAAAATTCTGTTCCAAGTTCATGGCTTTAAAGCATCTCTGGTACTTTCAAATCACAGGCTCTAAACATGGGATCCACCCTGGGAAACAGCTGGAAATGTCAGAAGTCATTGCTGAATAAAAATAAAAATTGATTCAGCCCGACAGTTAAACTTTTATTTAGATTTTTAATTCTCTGCTGAGACTTATTTGCAGAAATTTCTCTGACAGAGAGAATACAGTTTAATAATTCAATTGGACAAATATCTGGTGAATACCTCCTTTGTGCCTGGCCCTGCAGAAATGCCAAACTCAAGTCACCCTCCCCATTTACAAGCGAGGGTTTCCATAGTTTTTCAATAAACACAAAATTGTACACATGAATAATCCTGAATTTGAAAGACAAATAAGCCTTGAGCAGCATTTAGCCTTTTTTGTTGTTTAGTCGCTAAACTGTATCTAAATCTTCTGCAATCCCATGGTCTGTACCCCACTAGGCTCCTCTGTCCATGGGATTTCCCGCACAAGAATGCTGGCGTAGGTTGCCATTTCCTTCTCCAGGGAACCATCTCGACCCAGGAACTGAACCCAAGTCTCTTGTGTCTCCTGCATTGGCAAGCAGATTCTTTACCACTGAGCCACCTGGGAAGCCCCCATAGATATGGCATACACACACACATACACACACTCTCACACACACACTTATATAGTGTATATGTGCTGTGCTCAGTCATGCCTGACTCTGCAACCCCATGGGCACAGCCCACCAGGCTCTTCTGTCCATGGGGTTATCTCAGTCAAGAATACTGAAGTGGGGTGCCATTTCCTACTCTAGAGGATCCTCCCAACTCAGGGATCGAACCCGAGTCTCTCATGTCTCCTGCACTGGCAGGTGGATTCTTTACCACTAGTCACCTGGGAAGCCCATATAGTGTACATGCCATCGTATTTTTTGCATTCTTCTCAGGTCAGTCTGATGCCCCAATCAATTTTAAAATGATGCTCCAGCATCTGATAACATATTGTCAATTGAATAGTCTCTCTCTCTCTTTTCTTTTGAGTGATTTTTTTTGCAGGGAGTTACTTTAAAAACTCAAAAAGAAGTGAACGATTTACTTTAATACATCTTTTAATATTTTAAAAAAGAATCTTTAATTTATGAATCCCAAATCTCAGCACTAATAAAAATGTACCTCTTGTAATCCTTTTTTTTTCTTAAAAATCAATAATGAATCAGTGAGCACCATGTACAACGTCATTTTGGTTAATTATGTGTATATGTAAAAGGGTTTCTTTTAACTATTTTACAACAAAAAGGTACTTTTTCTCTTGATGGCAGAATTAAAAGTGGTTTTAAAAAGTCTCTTTGGATTTACTCTACCATCTAATTTTTGTAATGTCTATTACTGTATAAAAGAAATATACACTTTAAAAAGTGAGGTGAAGTGAAAGTCACTCAGCCATGTCCAACTCTTTGTGACTCCATAGACTATACAGTCCATGGAATTCTGCAGGCCAGAATACTGGAGTGGGTAGCCTTTCCCTTCTCCAGAAAATCTTTCCAACCCAGGGATCAAAACCAGGTCTCCCACATTGCAGGTGGATTCTTTACCAGCTAAGCCATCAGTGAAGCCCAAACCATTTAAAAAGTGGTATCAAAGGGGCTTGCCTGGTGGCTCAAATGGTAAAGTGTCTGCCTGCAATGTGGGAGACTCAGGTTCAATTCCTGGGTTTGGAAGATGCCCTGGAGAAAGGAACAGCAACCTACTCCAGTACTCTTGCCTGGAAAATCCCATGGATGGAGGAGCCTGGTAGGCTATAGTCCATGGGGTTGCAAAAGAGTCAGACATGACTGAACAACTTCACTTCATCAAAGGTCCATCTAATCAAAGCTATGGTTTTTCCAGTAGTCATGTATGGCTGTGAGAGTTGGACTGTAAAGAAAGCTGAGTGCCGAAGAATTGATGCTTTTGAACTGTGGTGTTGGAGAAGACTCCTGAGAGTCCCATGGACTGCAAGGAGATCCAACCAGTCCATCCTAAAGGAAATCAGTCCTGATTATTCATTGGAAGGACTGATGCTGAAGCTGAAGCTTCAATACTTTGGCCACCTGATGGGAAAAACTGACTTGTTGGAAAAGACCTTGATCCTGAGAAAGATTGAAAGCAGGAGGAGAAGAGGGTGACAGAGGATGAGATGGTTGGATGGCATCACCGACTCGATGACATAAGTTGGCGCAAACTTCGGGAGATAGTGAAGAACAGGGAAGCCTGGCGTGCCTGAGTCCGTGGGATCGCAAAGAGTTGGACACAACTGAGCGACTAAACTGACTGAATTGATCTTTAGGAAAAATTAAACAAACTGATGAAATTAGGTTCATAATAATTATAAAGCATACAGCTTAATGGATGAAATGAAGAGTGCATAATCTTCAGTGCCTACTTTATGATTCAGTCCATGGCAAAAGAGCGAAAGCTGCACTGCTTTCAACTGAAAAGCAAAACAAGGGCAATAAAATGCCAAGCAGGTCAGTAAGCACCTTGACAAAGGAAAGCCGGCAAAATGTGCCACAGTCACTTAAAGAATGAGTGAGTGCATGGCTCTCGCCCAGCCTCTTTAAGAATTCGTGGTGGTCAGCACAAGTCCTTATGAGCTGGACAAGATTCCATTTAGAAGCTTGTTTGGAAGAAGGGAGGGCAAGAGGAAAAGGAAGGAGAGAGATTCCGGAGAAGCAGATGGCTCAGGCAATCCAACTCACGTCACAGTAGCTACACAGCAGTGATAGTTGCTGTGCTCACAAAGGAGTCAAACTAATGAAGGCACATTTGCCTTAGAAATTATAGAATACCATAAAATACAAGTTAAATCCAATAATATCTTTCAGAAAATCAAAAGTAATACAGAGTGAAGTCAGAAAAAGAAAAACAAATGCCATATATTAACGCATACATATGGGATCTAGAAAAATGGTACAGATGAAACTATTGTGCAGGGCAGGAACAGAGACACAGACATAGAGAACAAACATGTGGACACAAGCAGGACAAGGGGGACAGGATGAACTGGGAGATTGGGATTGACATATATACACTACTACTACTACTAAGTCGCTTCAGTCGTGTCCAACTCTGTGTGACCCCATAGACAGCAGCCCATCACGCTCCCCCGTCCCTGGGATTCTCCAGGCAAGAATACTGGAGTGGGTTGCCATTTCCTTCTCCGATGCATGAAAGTGAAAAGTGAAAGTGAAGTAGCTCAGTCGTGTCCGACTCCTAGCAACCCCATGGACTGCAGCCCACCAGGCCCCTCCGTCCATGGGATATTCCAGGCACTACCATGAGCAAAACAGACAGCTAGGGAGAAGCTGCCGTATAGCACAGGGAATTCAGCTGGGTGCTCTGTGATGACCTAGATGGGTGGGATGCAGGGTGAGGAGGTCCAAAAGGGAGGGAATATATCTATACCTATAGCAGATTCACTTCTTGGCACAGCAGAAACTAACACAACATTGTACAGCAATTACACTCCAATAAAAATTACTTAATTATTTTAAAAGGTCACATAATATGGAACAAGAAGTGGCTCAGAAGGTAAAGAACCTGCCTTCAATACAGGTTAGAAGCCTGATCGAGACCAGGGTTGGATCCCTGTGTCAGGAAGATCCCCTGGAGAAGGCAACGGCTACCCAATCCAGTATTCTTGCCTGGAGAATCCCATGGACAGAGCAGCATGGCAGTCTACAGTTCATGGATAGGACCGAGCAACTAACTCTTTCAGTAAAAACAAAAGTAACTGAGATGATACTGAGAAAACCAGGATGAAAAGGAACACAATCCTAAAAGAAATCAATCCTGAACATTCACCGGAAGGACTGATGCTGTAGCTGAAGTTCCAATACTTTGGCCACCTGATGTGAAGAGCTGACTCACTGCAAAAGACCCAATGCTGGGAAAGATTGAAGGCAGGAGAAGGAGGGGACAACAGAAGATGAGATGGTTGGATGGCATCACTGACTCAACAGACCTGAGTTTGAGCAAACTCCAGGTGATGGTGAAGGACAGGGAAGCCTAGCATGCTGCAGTCCATGGGGTCACAAAGAGTCAGACCTGACTTACCCACTGAAGAGCAAAAGGCTCCCACACGCAGCAGCCATGGGCAAGGCCACTTGCACACTCCATGAACAAATAACCAGGTGAGGTCTGTTGCATCAATAAATAATACAGCTCATTCCATATATGCTCAACTAGCAAAGCAGTGGAAATGGCTGCAGAATCCAGTGGCTGCCTCAACAGACAGCCTTCCATGGAAAAGGGCAAGGTCAGTCAGGGCTTTGATAGTGGTAATGTAAAGGTAAAGAAAAGATTTCTTTTGTTTAATAAAGGAGAGGCAGTCACCCTGCCCCTTCCTTCTCCTTAAGGTCTCTCCTTAAAGACATAACAGGCCTAATTTTGGGGTCAGGAATTTGATAAATCCATCCTCAATTTTCCAGTGCAAAATAACAAAGACTTCAAAATCATCTCAGAAGTCTGTCAGGAGATTGACAGGAGACCAGCACAAGGAGCATCCGTTTGTCTTTCCAGGAGAAACACACTTACTGTTCTTTGTTCTACTTTATTGTATGTTTGTATGAAATTCTGTCCAGATTTCTGGTCTTTTACCAATTGTCTGTGTGCACCTCATCTGACACAAACATTCAATAATAAGTCGTGTTTTCTCTGTATTCTATGATGAATAGAGATCTTGTAGTTGACAGGATTTTTTTATTTCCCCAATGAATTATAAAAATAAAAATAGCAGTGTCAGCTCCCTCTACTTCCCACCCAGTCTGACTCCCACCAGGACTGGTCATAGTTGAAGAGTGACCACCAGTAGCCACTGGAGCCAAAAACTTCCTAGGGCAAGTACAGTTGAAAACGGTTCCTAGATCTCCTAGTCCTGTTTAACAGAAAGAGCTTCTTTTCCCCAAAACCACCATCTCTTTAAGAATCCTCTGTTTATAACTCACTGGCCCACAACGTGCCAATCAGAGCCCATCTCTGAAGATGGAGATGGTAGGGTTACATGGGCTGAATGCAAAAGCACAAGGTAGGTGGCTCTGTCTCCTCTCTCTAGGTGAAGGCGGAAAAGCCATTTCCTATCAGCAGATCAATCCCAAAATTGATTATCGATGACAAAGGCTTAGCATACGCTACCAAATTTCCAAACCTGTTTAACGATTAGAAATACTAAAGTTCAGTCGCTAAGTCACGTCCGACTCTCTGCAGTGCCGTGGACTGCAGCACACCAGGCTCCTCTGTCATCCAGTCATCCACCAGCTCCCAGAGTTTGCTCAGATTCATGTCCATCGAATCAGTGATGCTTTATTTAACCATCTCATCCTCTGCTGCCCACTTCTTTGGCCTTCAGTCTTTACCAGCATTAGGATCTTCTCCCACGAGTCAGCTCTTCGCATCCGGTGGCCAAAGTACTGGAGCTTCAGTTTCAGCAATTGCCCTTCCAATGAATATTCAGGGTTGGTTTCCTTTAGAATTGGCTGGTTTGATCTCCTTGCCGCCCAAGGGACTCTCAAGAGTTTTCTCCAGCACCACAATTCCAAAGTATCAATACTAATAGCCTCAATCAAAATTATTTATTAAATCCTCAATATGTATGAACACAGCATGTTAAATAATGTTTAAAATATATATATTTTTTTAACTTAACCACAGTAACTAAGTGAAGGTCATGTTTTCAAGTATGTTTGGAACCAAACCAATCAAACTGAATGAAAACAGTAACAACAAAAACCAAATATTTACATAATATAGCTAAAACATGTCAGGAAGCTGTTTAGGAATATGAAATGCACTGTACTGTTTGGTTTATAGGTACTGGTGAATAGACATAAATTGAAACTTAAGGAACCACGTGAATGTTTACGGCCCCCTAAAATAATTAGTTGGCCACCATACACATATTCATGAAAATAAGTCAATAGTAAACTCAGTGTGTAACTCCAACTCAAATCTCTACTACAGATGTTTTTTATGATCAAACAAGGAAGCCTGTACAGTTCCCTCATGACACTAAGAAGGGGACTAAGCACATAGAGGCAGCTTTTGTTGCACTCTCCTACACATCCTTTCCCACTCCTATTTTTGTGACCCACCACATCCAGTGTGAACAGAGTTGCAAACAACAGGACACAAAGCAATGTCCCACTGTCTCCAAAGGGAACATACTGGAAAAGCTCTTCACATAGAAATGGTTTAAAAATGCTTCACAGATTTCCTTTCTGATGTTCTACACATTTGAAGTTCAAGTTTGGAATAGTAACGAAATGAAAACTTGGCTCATCTTTGTCTTCGAAAAAGGAAAAGCAGAAATCTGCCCAAACTGAAGTTCAGCATTTTTAAGTGGGCCTATTCTCTACCTAACCTTTATTCTTTAAACTTCTTTTGAGAACTGCCTCACCAAACTGATAAAAGAGCTTCTGCAATTTGTACATCTCTGCTCTGACAGATGAGCAGTTCTGAAATTCAGCCAAAGAAAATGCAGGCTTAAAGTCAGAACAAATTTCTAAACACTGAAAGAGTGAGGCCTTTGCTACCTCCCTTTGGAGAAGAATCCACTAATAAACGAGCCTCTTAAAATCAGAGTGAACAAAACAGTCAAACTTCACCCACCAGACCATGGAATAAAGTGGGCTTAATGAGCCAATGCCTTTTTCCATTTTTGCTTTAAAATATATGTACAGCACAGATCAGGGGTACCACAAATTGGAAGGGTCCCTGATAGAGTTTTAATTTAGCATTCCTAGGTAATTATAATCTCCTATAAAGTTTCACAATAATGCCTCAATATTTCTTAGCAATATGAGGCAAGTAATTATGCTCCAGTGTGTTTTATAACTAAAGGAGTAAAAACCAAGTGACCTGGCCAAAAAAAAAAAAAACTGGCTAATAATTTGCCCGAGGTCATAAATAAATGAGCAGCATACCCAGGAATAAGTATTTAATTTCCAAATTCTCAACTCCTCTAGATAATCATTTTTTCCTATGCTTTCCATAACTTTTGAAACCCAATAATCCTAAATTATTCTACACTGTGTGACTTCTCAGGATAACCAGACTCCAAAGTGGCATGTATTCTGTGACATACTAACAAGGACTTGCAGCGAAAAGAATATATATGTATAGTAAATGCTGTCTTAGCTATGCAAGTATTATACAGTATTCTCAAACTCTTAACCAAACCCCTTAGAGAGGAATGAATTGAGCAGATTTTAAGTTTTAAAGTTCATTTTTCATCACTGTGAACTCAGTAGGCACATCCTATTTGAAGAAGCCTCTCCCATAAATAAGAGAATCATACATATTAAATCCAAATGGTGATTTAACAATCTTTCCAGCACATCTCCAAGACACCAGGTAAATGTGGAAACTTTGCATGGTTGGATTTGTTTTTGTGGATAAATGCAGCAAAACCTTAATGTTTTGTTTCCATGAAATAAAGCAATTTATGCCATTCTGCACTCAATTCCACACTCTACTCCATCTATTTCCAAGACAACCACTTTCACCTGGTTTTTGGACGTATATACTGTTAGGCATTTAAATGTATGTTTCTGTCACTGCCATTCATTTATTTATTAAGCGTACAGACACTCACTGAATGCTTACTAAATGCTAGAGGTTGTGCCAGTTAATAAAATAGACAGTCCCTGCACCCATGGAACATCCCACTGTCTAGAAAAGGGAAGACAAGTATTTTGAGATGCAATTAGTTAAAAGACAATTATAGTAAGTGCTTCAAAGGTTAACACTTTAGCATACCGAGCATATCTGCCCAAGTCTGGGAGCTCAGAAAAAGTGTCCTTGGGAAAGTGACATTTAAGCTCAGGCAAGAAAAAGGAGTAGGAGTTGCCTAAACAAAAATGGAGGAAGGAGAACGCGCTAAAGCCATGAGAAGGTGCACTGCAGTGGCCAGAGTATAATGAGCTAGAGTAAAGTGAAGCTAGAGAAGATTGCAGGGCAACTTCTTAGGTCCTTAAAAGCCAAATAAGAACAAATAGACAGCCATTGAAAGATTTTACTGAAGAAAAAGAGGTATTTAGGCTTACACTTTAAGATGCACTCCAGCTATTCTGTAGAAACTAGAAGGAAGGAGATGGATAAGGTGAACCATAGAAAGGAAAACCTAGTGGTAGATTATGATAATGGCCCACATATTCAGGGATAAATTCCCCCAATAGTAAAGTCATGATTCTCAAACAAATGTATTATTAAAGTACATTAAAGGCTTTAACTCATTAGGCAATCAGGAAACCAGTAAGGTATTACAACTGGTTCAAAGAAAAAATTTTTAAACCACATGTTAAATGCAATAAAGGAAAGTTGAAATAAATTGACAACAGATGTAAAACCTAGTCTACCCAAGGGGAAATAATCAATTGCATTCCAGCCACTCTGCATTTTTATGGATAAGAATCATTTCCATTACTAACCATTTTCTACAACTCACTGAGTTGTACAGTAGCTCAAAGATGATATAAGGCAGATACCTCATATGGCTGAGCTGACAGGATTCCCACAGATTTTCTGCCCACCAAAAAGGCATTTAATTATTCTTAACTCAGATAAAAATGACTTGGCAAAAGGGGGTGTCAGTGTCAGGAAAGATGGAGAAAAATGAACAATGTTGAATGTATATGGTACTAGAATCAACAAAATTTGGCATTTGAGAATTTGGTTGGTGTGTGTGTGGGGGGGTGTTCAAGAAGGAGATGTCCAGGGAAGGAATTTAAAACAAATTTCTAAATGGCAGAAGAGGCCATAAGGGTCTACTTGGATTTCTCAGCACAAGGACAGTACTACTCTGTAGAGAGACTCACATTGCACGGAAAAAGTAGACTCGATCAATAATTACATTTTAAAGTCACCACAACATACCAAAGGACATGGATAAAAAAGAAATGAAATAAAATCCGTTCCCGTCAATCGTACCTTTTTTTCTCTTGCTAACCTCTTTAAAGAGGAAAGTGAAAAAGTTGGCTTAAACCTCAACATTCAGAAAATGAAGATAATGTCATCTGGTCCCATCACTAGATGGGGAAACAGTGGAAACAGTGTCAGGCTTTATTTTGGGGGGCTCCAAAATCACTGCAGATGGTGACTGCAGCCATGAAATTAAAAGACACTTACTCCTTGGAAGGAAAGTTATGACCAACCTAGATGGCATATTGGGAGAAAGCAATGCCACCCAACTCCAGTACTCTTGCCTGGAAAATCCCATGGATGGAGGAGCCTGGTAGGCTGCAGTCCATGGGGTTGCTAAGAGTCGGACACGACTGAGAGACTTCACTTTCACCTTTCACTTTCATGCACTGGAGAAGGAAATGGCAACCCACTTCAGAGTTCTTGCCTGGAGAATCCCAGGGACAGGGGAGCCTGACGAGCTGCCGTCTGTGGGGTCGCATAGAGTCAGACACGACTGAAGTGACTTAGCAGCAGATGGCATATTCAAAAGCAGAGACAGTCTTTGCCAACAAAGGTCCATCTAGTCAAGGCTATGGTTTTTCCAGTCATGTATGGATGTGAGAGTTGGACTGTGAAGAAAGCTGAGCGCCAAAGAATTGATGCGTTTGAACTGTGGTGTTGGAGAAGACTCTTGAGAGTCCCTTGGACTGCAAGGAGATCCAACCAGTCCATTCTGAAGGAGATCAACCCTGGGATTTCTTTGGAAGGAATGATGCTGAAGCTGAAACTCCAATACTTTGACCACCTGATGCAAAGAGCTGACTCATTGGAAAAGACTCTGATGCTGAGAGGGATTGGGGGCAGGAGGAGAAGGGGATGACAGAGGATGAGATGGCTGGATGGTATCACCGACCCGATGGACGTGAGTTTGAGTGAACTCCGGGAGTTGGTGATGGACAGGGAGGCCTGGCAAGCTGCAATTCATGGGGTCGTAAACAGTCGGACACGACTGAGCCACTGAACTGAACTGAACTGAACCTCCGGATACACCATGCCCAAATACAACCTGACCCCAAACTCAGCAAGAATCTGTGGGGAGTTTATGGAAATCTTCCAGTTCAGAACTTTTATTCCCTTTTCTGATCATCAGTGTGGAAGAGGCCCGACTTACAGAATTAAAACAACCAGAAGAAAGGAAACAGTGTGCTTGGAATTTAGTGTGACTGTTATGAGCTCTCCTCTTTGTATCCAAATAATCATAAATCTTTTGATAACTGTGTTCTAGGCTTCTCCAGATTTCCTTCTAGACTTTGACTTCTCATCAGAAGTAATCGGAAAGGAAATGTTTCCAGGGGCAGCTCTACTTTGATATTTTTTTCTCTAAACAATCTTTTAATAGTAGCCATAATAAAAAATAAAAATAAAAAACCTGTTCTTGAAAAAAAAAAACCTAATAGTGGTCTTAATAAAAATTGTTCTTGAAAACAATAACAAGCTTTTAGCTTCCATGTCAGTCTACATAACTGGACCTTTTACTGTAACTGATAATGTTACTTAATCATTTCATTGTCTTGCTAATAATCACAAGCTTCCTGGGGCAAAGAATTTACATGGGACTTAAAGCCTTCATTTAATACGTTATAAATGTATACATGTAAATATCAAGTTCACTAAATAAACTATTCTAGTACTACTGGACTTTGTGTTCAGATCTTTTTAAAGATATCAATGCTGTGCTGTGCTTAGTTGCTCAGTCGTATCCAACTCTTTGCAACCCCCTGGACGGTAGCCCACCAGGCTCCTCTGTCCATGGGATTCTCCAGGCAAGAATACTAGAGTGGGTTGCCATGCCCTCCTCCAGGGGATCTTCCCGACTCAGGGATCAAACCCAGGTCTCCAGCATTACAGGAGGTTTCTTTACTGTCTAAGCCACCAGGGACACCCAAAGATATCAGTGACCCATGATAAATACTGAGTTACTTCTTGAAAGAATTCAGTGGGGTATATGACCCACATGATCAGTAAATACTGAGAACCATCCAGGGAAGAAGAAGTCCCAGGACAATAACAGAAGTGAGGATATTTTTAAAGCTCAGAGTGAAGGAGTACTTGGGCAGCGCTGGGTTCAAGGGTCTAACCTTACATGTATCAGCAATGGCTACGGACCTGGAAAGGACGTGGGTCTGCCGGGTGACGCCCCAGTTCAGTGATCTATCATGTGCTGTTAAGGGAATGTCTTGTCTGGGTCAGATTCATGGCAATAATGATAAGCTTCAACATTTTCAGTTATTCTTGCTCAACTGTCATCTTTACTCTACTTCTCTTTTTGTGTCCTACAGTACTATCTAGGTCTCTCTAGTCTCACAAACAGGAACAAAGTAATTCACCTGGTTTCAAATGTTACTTAAATGCAAGCCTATCAACACTACAAAGTTTTCACATCAATCTTCAAAATCAGCCCTAAGGTGATTCTTTCACAATGACTCAAGCTGCTAAAAATGAGGTCTGCTAACTTGCACTGTCTAGAAAAGGACCATATTAACCTCAGTAATCGTCAAAATAGAGAATCTCACACAACTGAGCACTCATGAGACCCTTGGGATAAAATATCTCCTGTATAGACTCTTCGTTCCTAAAACCATGTTGCCCAGAATCTGGTCCACACGAAGACGATTACTTCAAAAGTTTTGAATAATGTTGAATCCAAAGCACCCAGACGTTAACTGTACCTCTTGAACAAAACAAATAAAATTTTACCAAAAATCACCTCTGTCTGCTTCAGAGTAATCCTACACACAAAACCACCAATTATGGAGTAATTCTCTTCCTTGACCCTCTATCAAAGTCAGGCGGTTTTCACATTCCTTACATTCTCAGAAGCAAGACAAAATATTCCTCAACAAAAACTTGGAAAACCTAAAAATATACTGCAATCAAATAATGAACTGTAAATAGTGGGACGTGGAACAACTTTTAAACCGCACTGCAACTCAAAGTAATCTTAAAACATTCTGATTTTGCCTCAAAGAAATGCCAATGTTTATTTTTCTGACCTTTGCAACATTCTCAAATGGAAAAATAAGAAATTTTAAAATTAAAAACCCCAAAACAGTGTTTCTCTGAGATGCCTTTAGCTTTTTGCATAGTCCTATAATCAAAAATGGAGAAGGCAATGGCACCCCACTCCAGTACTCTTGCCTGGAAAATCCCATGGATGGAGGAACCTGGTAGGCTGCAGTCCGTGGGGTCGCTACAAGTCGGGCACGACTGAGCGACTTCACTTTCACTTTTTACTTTCATGCATTGGAGAAGGAAATGGCAACCCACTCCAGTGTTCTTGCCTGGAGAATCCCAGGGACAGAGGAATGGTGGGCTGCTGTCTATGGGGTCCCACAGAGTCAGACACGACTGAAGCTACTTAGCAGCAGCAGCATAATCAAAAAATCTGAAAATTCTTCTCCCATCTCAGATTTAGCAGACAAAATTCCAACTCAAATGACCAATGAATAATTATATTAGAACTAGTTTAAAAAGAGTAATATCAATTTCTCTCTTCAGCATTCTTGCTCCTAAAAAATATTAATCAAAACTTGATTATGATCCAAGTGGTTAGAAATGCTGAGAAAGAACAGATTTGGGGGAAATAAATCAGGAAGTTCAAAAGAAAAGAACCACAGGGCAGTAAACATTATTAGCCAGACCTATCAGTATGACAATCCCCAAACACTACACAAGGTAGAAAAGGCTACCTGAATGATAGCAAATTGATTTTAACCAGGCAAAAATGAAACCATCATCTTTTTAGCTAAGTAAGCACAAAAATTTCCCAAAGAGATATTATTTCCTAAATGCACCAAGAAGTCACAGAATCCAAAGCAGCAAGCTAGCAGCTTCATATCTAGAGAATGCTGTCATTTTTTTAGTTACTAAGTTGTGTCCGGCTCTTTTGCAACCCCATGGACTGCAGCCCACCAGCCTCCTCTGTCCATGGGATTCTCCAGGCAAGAATGAATGCTGGAGTGGGTTGCCATTTTCTTCCTCAGAGTATCTTCCCGACCCAGGGATTGAACCGGTGTCTCTTGCATCTGCTGCACTAGAAAGGAGATTCTTTACTGCTAAGCCACCTGGGAAGCCCCTACAGAATGTTAGATAAAAATACAGAGCTTTTTACCATGAATGTTTATACCATGAACTTTTTATACCAGAATTTCATTTAAACTTATTATAGAGAGTAAAGGAAAAATAAATGTATCTGCATACTCAGAAGATTTCTGTTAGGTCACATTTCCTAGGGAAAATTCACTGCACCTCTAACAAAACTCTATCAACCAGAATGAGGCATTCAAATCATCAAAGTTTTTGAAAGTCTCCATTACCTTTGAAAATCGAGCATTTATCCATTTGGTAAAGGTTTTCTTCTGCACATCATTGTGTTCATCTGTGGGAGGGAATAGGAGAGAGAAGGGAAAATATTAGAGTTTATAGTTTTACTCAGGTGCTAAATAAGATTATCTCCATCCTGGAGAGTTTTACATTGTCTATTAGTAGAATTCCTGAGGCACAATGATCCATAGTTAATGAAGGGATGACTGATGGATTCGATATGTATGGAGTCTGCTAACAAACATCCATAGCAGAGGGAGGCCCAGGCACCTTTCCAGAGAAGCTGGCTTTCTCACCCCACATCTCACCATATCGCCACCAACCCTTAAATCCATGTTCATGAGAAAAGAATCAAGACCTTGCTTTCAAAGTATTATATACATGTACACATAGACTTTCTGTTGCATTTTGTTTAAATACAGTTTCAGCATGCCAAAAATGTTATAGCATGTTCAAGACAAAAAAAATGGAAGTTCTTTTTTCAAAAAAACTAAGAAACTCATGATTCCCCCCCTTTTCATACAATTCCTATAGAACAAAAACTACTATAAAGTTTATAGCTAATTGTGTAATCCGTCAGTCTTATCTTTGAAAGCAATCTACACCCACCACTGGGCACATACCCTGAGGAAACCATAACTGAAAAAGGCACCTGTACCTCAGTGTTCATTGTAGCACTATTTACAATAGCTAGGACATGGACGCTACCTAGATGTCCACAGACAGATGAAGGGATTAAAAAGTTGTGGTATATATACACAGTGGAATATTACTCAGCCATAAAAAGGAACGTAACTGACTTAGTTCTAATGAGGTGGATGAACTTAGAGCCTATTAGATGGAGTGAAGTAAGTCAGAAAGAGAAAGACAAATATCATATATTAACACATATATATGGAATCTAGAAAAATGGTACTGATGAACCTATCTGCAGGGCAGCAGTGGAGATGCAGAGAGAACAGACTTGTGGACACAGGGTGGGAAGAACTGAGTGAGAGAGCAGCATGAAAACATGTACATTACCATATGAAAAACAGAGAGCCAGTGGGAATTTACTATATGACACAGGGAGCTCAAACCCTATGCTCTGTGACAACCTAGAGGGGTGGGAGGGGATGCGAGATGGGAAGGGGGTTTAAGAGGGAGGGGACACACATATACCTATGGCTGATTCATGTTACTACGTGGCAGAAACCAACACAATATTGTAAAGCAATTATCCTCCAATTGAAAATAAACAATCTCCCTAAAAAAAGAAAAAAAAGGAATCTACACATTTTACAAGCGGAGAAACCACAGGAGTTTTTTTTTGTTTGTTTTTTTTTTTAATGACTAATGTTGGCTTGAATTACAAATTCATTTTCCAGGTCAAACAAATAAAAATTGACCTTAAAAAATCTAAAGGATCCTGAACCTCTTGAAGATGGGCAAAGTGATCTAGTTAGGTATAAGGAAGTCATGTAAAATAGGAGTTAATAACACTTACAAGGCACTGTGAGGGCTGGTGGATACAAGTGGAAATACTTGGCAAAGAGCTGGCATTGAGCTCTTTGTTGTTATTCTAGTTGTAATTATTATTATAGTATATGTGTGAACAAGACAAAAATATTCATGGTACCCTTTCTATTACTTCTAATCATACCCTCTTCAATTGCTCCTCAATTATCTGTTAAAATGAGCAACAGTCATTGTTGGCATAAATCCTACAAAGGAGCATGTTAACAGTCTCTGAGTTGTTCTAAAAGCTGTGTAAGGAATATTTGGAATAAAGCAGAAAGCTTGTGGTACTATCTGCACACACACACACACACACACACACACCCCTTGTTCCACTACTGTCCATGTAAAGAATATTTGGAAGAAAGCTTGTGGTACTATCTGAACACACACACACACAAACACACACCTTGTTCCACTACTGTCCATACTGCCAGGCTGCTTCCCACATAATAACAGTAAAACAGTAACAGAGAAGGCTCAAGTGCGCTCCGTCCTCAATGCATCAATTTCAAAGAGCTGCCTTCAACCCAGACCTCCTCACTCATCTCTAATAGCATAATTACAAGTTCAACCACGACTTCACCAAGTTAGTTGTATCTTTGGGCCTTATTCTGTTCCGGAAGGAGAGCTTGTAATTAAAAGGTCACTCCTGGAATAAATATAGCAGAGTTTCAGAAAAGAGTGCCCTTCTACAGATCCATAAAGGTAACTGGAGACTGACTCTGAAACACAAAGAGGGCAATGGATGAAAAACTAAGAAACTTCGTGTTGTCAGCCGAGCTAGGACTCAGCCTTTCACAAAGGACAACACAGTCAGCATCAGCCTCAATTTCAGGCTTTCTACCATCTGATCAATGCCACATATGAGCCATTTATTAACCAAGAGGACTTGCTGATACACTCTGAATGTCCCAGCCTTGACCACCACATCGAAGAGAGACAGAGCTGAGATTATATGCAGTATGTAAGACACACACCAGCCTGAACAGTGCTATACCAGCCCACTAATATGAATTTAATCTTAAATATGTGTTCAGAATACATGGCAAATTCAATTATTTTGCTATGAACAAAAATATATATAATGGTCATAAGTATTACATTTTCTCAGTTCCATAAAATTCCTTGAATTTAATAATTTTTACCAAATTATTGGGAATTCGGGAAATTCTGAGAAGCAAATTTTATTTCACATTTTATTTCTATTTTTTTTTACATTTCTACATTTTTTAACCTCTTTTCTGAGCATTTAATCTTCTTACTTTCAAAAAATATATTAAAATAGCTAATAAATACTATATGGGTTCCTCTCCAGAAATAATGCAAACAAAGAAATGAGTACCTGTCACCTTCTCAAATGATGACTGTGTGGGTACTAAGTCATTTCAATTGTGTCTGAGTCTTTGCAACCCCATGGACTGCAGCTCACCAGGCTCCTCTGTCCATGTGATTCTCCAGGCAAGAGTACTGAAATGGGTTGTCATGCCCTCCTTAGGGGATCTTCCCGACCCAGGGATCAAACCCTCATCTCCTGAGTCTCCTCCATTTGCAAGCAGGTTCTTTATCACTAGTGCCACCTGGGGAGCCCCCAAAGATAACTAAAAACCTCCAGCTGTATCACATATAGAATAAGATCAACTATTTAAAATAGGTTCCCATCATAAAGAGATGTGTGTAAAAATTAGAAGTTAGTGTTTCTATAATAGTTTTTATCTTTGGTTCAAATAAAAGTCTGAATATATGTCTAATTAAGTAAATGATATGAAATGAAGTTATTGTTGTTTAGTTGTGAAGTCATGTCCAATTCTTTTGCGACCCCATGGATTATAGCCCGCCAGGTTCCTCTGTTCATGGGATTTCCCAGTCGAGAGTACTGGAGTGGGTTACCATTTCCTTCTCCAGGGTATCTTTCCAACCCAGGGATCAAACCCGCGTCCCCTGCATTGGCAGGCAGGTTCTTCACCCCTGAGCCATCAGAAATAACATACTGCCTTGTAAAAGATAAAATGTCTTGCATTCAAACTTTTTAAAAATACTCCAAACTTTATAAACATTCTTCTTTATTCATTTTTCTGGGGAAAGGGGGGATTTACATCTCAATAAGCCTTGATTTCACATTTCCCTTTTCACACAACATACACACATACACACACACACAAACCTCTTATTTTCTATCAGATGTGAATTCAGTAAAGGAATAGGAATTAGCCTGCAGTTTTTCAATTATGAGATTTTTTTTTAATGTAACAAATTTGGAACACTTACTAGTATAGAACTGCCCTCCACACCACAAAAAATTAAGCTAACAACCTTGGCCCAAGTCAGTGTTTCAGGGAGACAGAAATTTGCTAGCAAAGTTGGTAGCATGACAACTAAAATTCTAAATCACACTATTATGATCAGTTGTTTTCATTATATACATAGAAATTTATACCAAATTTCAAATCTCAAATTTGTTCAACTCTCCAAGTCAAGTAGTTATTTTAATGTTTCCAAAATAAAAATGTGTAAGCAGATAATACAACTTTACAGATAACTGGATTATTTATATGTGTATTAAGTGAGTATAATTTACATGTTAAATTTATTCTTTCAGGTTTCCAAACATGTGTTTTCTTTATATTTGAATTTTAGAGAAAACATCTAACTTTTGAAAGCCTTTTTTGGCTTAGTAAACCTTACCCATTAATGACCTTTCTCCATTAGGGGGACAAACACGGGACTGAATTAGGAGAAGAAAAATGTGTTAAATCCCTTAAGGCTGATTTTCCAAATTCTTCCTCTAAATATTTTGCTCTTCTTAAAATGCTTTTGACAAGCTCACACAGATCCAAGGGCCGCTGCCCAGGCTGGAATTTTATTTTTGTGATGGGTAAGAGAAGTGAAGCAAGAAACATCAACAAAACCGCCTGATAAATCTTCCAGGAAACTAGCTAAAAATTTTTTTCACTTCATCAGCTCAAGGGCACATCAAAAATTCTTTTAGCAGAACCTAGAAACAAATCTCAATTTAAATCTTAATCTATAATGTTTCTGTAAAACAAAATAATAATAATCCAACATTACAACCATAAAACAAAATTCTGTATTTCCATAGGTCTATCTATATGTATATAATATAAACACAAACTTAGGATAATTGTACAATATTGTGTGGTTTCTCCTTTCACCCCGCTTGTCCACAAGTCTCTTCTCTATGCCTTTGTTTTCATGCTGCCCTGCAAATACATTCATCAGTACCATCTGTCTAGATTCCATATAAATGCTTTAATATATATTTGTCTTTCTGACTTACTTCACTGTATAGTAGGCTCTAGGTTCATCCACCTCATTAGAACTGACTCAAATGTGTTCCTTTTTATGGCTGAGTAATATTCCATTTTACCTATGTACCACAGCTTCTCTATTGATTCATCTGTTGACAGAGAGCTAGGTTGCTTTCATGTCCTAACTATTGAAAAATAGTGCTGCAATGAACACTGAGGTACCTGTGCCTTTTTCAATTATGGTTTTCTCAGGACACATGTCCAGTAGTGGGACTGTTGGGTCACTGGGTAGTTTTATTCCTAGTTTTTTAAGGAATCTCCATAGAGATTGCCTTTTTTAAAAAATATCTTTCTGCAGATATAATTAACATACCATAGAAGTCAGCCATTTCAAGCATGCAATTTAATGAGTTTTGGTATATTATAATGTCAATGTTTTGTGTAGAATATATATAACATAAAATCTGATATTTTAATTATGTTAAAGTACTCAATTTGGTAACATCAATTTCATTTACAATGTTGTACAACCATTCTCATTATTTCCAAAATTTTTCATCCACCAAAACAGAAATTCTGTAACCATTTAGCAATACTTCTCCCATTCCCCCACTTGCCCAGGCTCCAGTAACTTCTAATCCACTTTCTAATTCTATGCATTTAAGCCACCTTAATATTTCACAGACATGAATTCACACATCATCTGTCCCTTGGTGTCTGACTTATTTCACTTAGAATAATGTTTTCAAGATTCCTCCGTGTTGTAGCGTGTGTCAGAACCTCATTTCTTTTTTGTGGCTATTCATAGTATGTAGTAGTCATTGCATGTATATGCCACATTTTTTTACCCATTCGTCTGTTGATAGACATTTGGGTTGTTTCTATCTTTCAGCAATTGTAAATAATGCCACAATGAAAACTGTGTATTAGTGTCTGTTCCAATCCCTGCTTTCAGTTCCCCTGGATATACACCTAGGAATGGAATTGCTGGGTCATATGGTAATTCTGTCTTTAGATTTTTGAGGAACTGCTGAAACGTTCTCCATAGCAGGTGCATTATTTTATACTTCCACTAGCGATGTATATGGGTTTCAAATTCTCTACATCCTCATTAACACTTTCTTTTTTTAAATTATCATTATTACAGCCATCCTAGTAAGTGTGAAGTGGTATGTAATGGTTTGCATTTGCATTTCTTTAATGACATTACTTTGCCAACAAAGGTCCGTCTAGTCAAGGCTATGGTTTTCCCAGTGGTCATGTATGGATGTGACAGCTGGACTGTGAAGAAGGCTGAGTGCCGAAGAATTGATGCTTTTGAACTGTGATGTTGGAGAAGACTCTTGAGAGTCCCTTGGACTGCAAGGAGATCCAACCAGTCCATTCTAGAGGAGATCAGTCCTGGGTGTTCTTTGGAAAGAATGATGCTAAAGCTGAAACTTCAGTACTTTGGCCACCTCATGCAAAGAGTTGACTCATTGGAAAAGACCCTGATGCTGGGAGGGATTGGGGGCAGGAGGAGAAGGGGACGACAAAGGACGAGATGGCTGGATGGCATCACTGACTCGATGGACGTGAGTTTGAGTGAACCGGGAGTTGGTGATGGACAGGGAGGCCTGGCGTGCTGCGATTCATGGGGTCACGAAGAGTCAGACACGACTGAGTGACTGAACTGAATTGAACTGAATGACTTAATGATGCTGATCATAAAAAGGCATTTTGGAAACTCAAAAATTACCAAGCAAAATCCCCTAAACTTTGAAATTTCCTGAAGACTCCGAACTAGCCCAAGTTCAAAAGTATGCTGCTACAAAGTGGCTAGGATTCAGCGACAGCTCTTTTGCACTTAATCCATACAAGATTGCAGAACAATTAATTTATTCCCCAAATAATTATTTTCAGAATTTGATATAGCCCTTGATTCCTGTCTATCTTCTAATTCTAGAGTGTATTTACCTCTTACCTATTTTCTCCTTGATGAGTTCCTCATGCTTTTCAAATGAATGCACAGGAATACAGGAGGGAATGTTTTCCTACTTTCACTCTTTATAGCTGCTAATCTTAACTGAAGAGTGTCTGTAAGTCCTACAGGTACCTCGCATTGTTTCTAACCTTCTTTGTGGAAGTATGCTTTGGAAAAACTCTTTTACATCTTAGATATAACCATATTAAATGTGCTGCAAATGCAGAAGAACAAGGAGAAAGAAACTGTAAACTTTACATACAAGACACTTCACTTTGGACTTCTATCCTGAGAGTAAGAGAGTTTTATTAAAATCACTGGAAATATCACAGAATAAGGAGAGGTTATTTAGGAGGAGCTGAATGAGTCATAAAGATGATGAGTCACTGTCATCGATAGAAAACTAATTTTTTCTTAATGATTGACAAAAGTTAGACTAATTAAAAATTTTTCTGTAAACTTTGATTCTTCACTTTATTCCAGCTAAAATAAAGATCTATTGTGTTCTAAAAACTGTCTTCAGTTCAGTTCAGTTGCTCAGTTGTGTCCAACTCTTTGCGACCCCATGAACCACAGCATGCCAGGCCTCCCTGTCCATCACCAACTCCCGGAGTCTACCCAAACTCATGTCCATTGAGTAGGTGATGCCATTCAACCATCTTATCCTCTGTCGTCCCCTTCTCTGCCTGCCCTGTCTAAGAACCCTCAAGAAACTATTTCCTAAAAATACATCTCAAGATGTAGAAAATCCTTGCAAGTAAGTTTCCATGAAAATTCTCTAAAAGAATCCCCAGGCACATTTTTAAGTTGACAACTAATATTTATAGTAAATTTAAACACAAAAACAGACATAAGTCCTAGCACATTGTTAACAAGGTGCAAACCTAGATCATTTGATTACAAAAATGTCTCCTCTATTCCCTAACTGGCAAAACTAACTCCTCATTGTCAAACTAATCAGCTAAATCAGACATAATTTCTGACGTGGGAAGTCTGACTTTAGTTTTCTATTTAAAGACACATTTGGATTTTAAAGATTCGGTAATAAAGAACCTACAATCTTAAAAAATTAAAATGAAATAAAATAAAAACCACTTTCAGGGAATTCTCTTGTGGTCCAGTAATTGGGACTCAGTGCTTTCACTACCAGGGCCTGGATTCAATCCCTGGTTAGGGAACTAGGATCCGGCAAGCCTCACAGTGCGGTCAAATAAATAAATTTCAAAAAATTTTTAAAAATTAAAACTACTTTCACATGTACTCCAGGGCAACAACTCAATCCAGAATTCTGATTCTAAGGTGAGTGGATGGATAAACAGATGGATGAATGGATGGACGGACGGATGGATGGATGGGAGGACAGAAAGAGGCACAAACCCTGGACCCAGATACAGTAAGTCACTGACTATTTTAAAAATTCTTAAGGAAGTGTTCTTTGCTTTGCATTCCTAAACTGCCCTGTGTTTGGAGCCTCACAATAATGCAGCCCAGTAAGATGGATGGAGGATAAGAAGTATGTCCTCCTCTTGAAAACTGTAGGAAGAGAATCCTAAAAGGAAAAACGGGAAAGCAGAAAGCAGGTACCTAAGATGCCTCCTCACGTGGCTTAAACAACTTGGAAAAGTTGGCCACAAGGGGACACACACATTCCAGTGTGCAAACCACTCTAGGGGCTTGCTCACAGTTGTCCCAACCCAAGATAACACTCCAGAGATGATGAGCTGTAATTTAATTAGAAAGGCTAAACTCCAGAGGTGGCTGCTACAAAGGCATCAATTATCTTTGTCTCCATTAACACCAGAGCCTTTGCTAATTAATTTAATGAATGTGAGAAATGCACTTTTTCTGTGGCTTGAGAACTGGCATAATTAGAAGGTTGGAAACAATCTCCCACTAGTGAATTTAGTGTTATTCAATGCATGTAAATTGGCCAAAATATTTTACAGACATGTCCCAACATCAACTAAACAACTGAAATCTAGCAAGTCTAGAAGGCCCTGCATTCGGCCATGAGCTGGGAGGGTTCTAGTTATCCAATGCTGTCTATAAGTCTAACTAAACTGTTTCTCTAAACCAGCACTGTGCAACAGAAAGACACATAATTTTAAATTTTTTAGTAGCCACATTTAAAAAAAAAAGAGGTAAAAATAATTTTAGTAATGTTATTTAATCCAATATATCCAAAATAGTATCATTTCAACAAATATTCAATATTTCTAAAACTATTGATATCTTACATTCTTTTTTCTTACTGTCTTTGAAATTCGGTATATATTTCACACCTTTAGCATGTCTCAGCTTGGACCAGTCACAACAGCCTTCACACTGCATTGCACAGGTCTAGAATACTGCTGCATCTCTTGCAACTAAAACCTCATGTCCTTCAAAAGGACAGAGCACCAAGCCCATGAAACAGGCTGCATGAACTTTTTTTGAGCCTGGTGGCTAATAATGACTGTTTAATGAATGGAGCTAGTATTACTGAGTAAAAATTAAGCAGAAATTTACAGTGGGGCATGACCAAATTGGTCTTGTTCATTTTGTAAGACTTCTGGTCCAAGAAATAGACAGTAAGGATAGGAAATATTTCTAAGTCATTCTTACATTCATCATTTAGTTTTAATATTTTCTACTCTTTCAGTGGAAATTAGTTGTTCATCTATTTTGAGGAAAACATTGTACAAAGAAACAGATGGTGACACTGAGCACCAGACAAATTCTATTGGTCCCAAAAAAGATCCAAGTGCTGCTTTTAAGAAGCTATCAAGGGGAGGTGTGTGAAGAATTGGGAGACAGGTATGAGGCAAGTACATAAATAACAGATGGACAATTATAACTAATATATTAGGGTGTGTGTGTGTTTTAGTTGCTCACTCATGTCCAACTCTTTGTGACTATAGCCCAACAGGCGCCTCTATCCATGGGATTTCCCAGGCAAGAATATTGGAGTGGGTTACCATTTCCTTCTCCAGGGGATCTTCCCGAGCCAGGGATCGAAACCAGATCTCCCACATTGCAAGCAGATTCTTTACCATTTGAGCCACCAGGGATGCCCATAAATAGGTAAAAATATATTTATAAATTCAGAGGGAAAATGTTTCTTCTTGGTGGAGGTGAGGAGGAGATCAGAGAATTCAAGAAAAAAGTTGCATTTGAATTGGGCCTTGAATTAACATGTTAAAAGCATATATAACTGGTGATGGAGAGGGCATTCATGGAAGAGACCAGCTGAAGCAAACAGTCTTAAAGGCCTGAAAAGAACAGGACAGGCAGACAAAAATGCATGCCCTTTCTCTGGCTGGATGATTATGGACCGGAGTTACAATGCCCAGGCCCTTCTGTCCATGGGATTCTCCAGGCAAGAATACTAGAGTGGGTTGCCATGCCCTCCTCCAAGGGATCTTCCTGAGCCAGGGATCGAACCCACATCTCATGTCTCCTGCATTAGCATGTAGGGTCTTTACCAGTAGCACCACCTGGGAAGCCCGGAAGGTCAATAGTGTCTCTCTATTAGGGAAAAAAAGGACCAGAAGAGAAATGGATTAAGAGAGGAAACTCTTTTCACCTGATGAGTTAAAGGTTAGCAGGATATTTGGCAATGGTGACCCACTCCAGTACTCTGGCCTAGAAAATTCTGTGGACGGAGGGGCCTGGCAGGCTGTAGTCCATGGGATCTTGAAGAGTCGGACATGATTGAGCGACTTCACTTTCACTTTTTACTTTTCTGCTTTGGAGAAGGAAATAGCAACCCACTCCAGTGTTCTTGCCTGGAGAATCCCAGGGATCAGGGAGCCTGGTGGGCTGCCGTCTATGGGGTAGCACAGAGTTGGACACGACTGAAGCAACTTAGTAGTAGTAGTAGGATATTTGGGTGAAGATACCAAGCAGGATTAGAGCAAATGGGAGAGAGTCTTCACATAAAGGAGGCTATCTCAGAAGCTCAAGTTTTCAGAAGAAAGACATATCCCACAGTGTGAAAGCAAGTTACCGGAATTGCTGGGGAAAATGAGGGCTGAAAAAAAAGAAAAGTGAACTTAACCCCTAAGACCAGCTGACATATGATGCTATGAGGGAACAGGGAAGCTGGGCTGGCAGACCTGCCAATTATTACAAGTTTCCTGGTGCAATATGACAATATCTATATTAAAATATTTTTAAATTACATAACCATTGACCCAGAAAGCCTGAGAATTTATCTTACGAAATCATTAGACACACAGATATTTAGAAATCTTCAAAAGGATGTTTTTCAAAACATTCTTCATAATTGAAAAAAAATTGTTATTCTAAAATGTTCATCCTTGGGCATTATTTAGAAGTATATTTTCATACATAAATGCAAACATCAAAAATGATACTAAAGAAGAATATACAAAGACATGGGAGGATTTTTCACACTATATTAAGGAATTAAAGTGCAGGCCAAAGAGTACACACAATACATCATCTGTATAATACGACCAGAAAGGTAAGAGCCGAAACATTAGCACTGTTTATTTCTCAGAAGAGTCTGAGAGACTCCTATAGTCTACTATATTTTTAATTTCTGAAATACACACATAATACTGAGCACATAATACACATAATTTTCTTTAAAACACTGACCCTGCAAAAGGCATTTTTCTCCATTTCAATGTGCACAAGCAGAAAGGTTAGAGAATTTAGCAGCTATAAAAATAAACCAGGCTGGGAGGAGGTTTGCCTGCCTGTCGGTCTGCTTTTGACTGGGATGGCGAGAATAAAGAGACTTCCGTGTGTTTGTAATTACATGCAGACAGGAAGGATCTAGTGGGGAGGGAGAGATGGTAGATGCCAAGACTCAGTACCCGAGAAGGGTTCCCTCAGGGAGCCAAACCCCAGAGGATGAATGAGAGAAATGTATCAGAATCCACACTTTTAAATTAGATGTAGTTAAGGGCACATATTTCTAAATATGAAATTCTCCAAGTTAAATTGCTTGTATCTGCCTTTCCAGTGAGTTTTCCACTCCAGTCTGCAGAGATTATTAGATGTAAAATAAAGGTCCCTGAGTTGGTCCATCTCTCCTCACCTTCTAGTCTATTCACTGTGGAAACACTGTTGAAAAGGAAGTTCCATCATTTAAAATACACCATTTGCAATAAATTCAAGTATATCTAGGCAAAATGATCAGGGCACTGATCAGTTAGGAAGATGAGAAGATAAAATGTAAGATTAAGGCAAAACAGAATGTTATCCACAGTTCAGGGCTTCCCTCATAGCTCAGTTGGTAAAGAATCTGCCTGCAATGAAAGAGACCTGGGTTCAATTCCTGGGTTGGGAAGAACCCCTGGAGCAGGAAATGGCAACCCACTCCAGTATCGTTGCCTGGAGAATCCCATGGACAGAGGAGCCTGTCAGGCTACCGTCCATGGGGTCGCAAGAGTCTGACACAACTTAGCAACTAAAGAGAAGAGAGATCCACAGTTCACACAAGCTACCTAGACTTTATAAAAGGCCTAATACTATACTCACTTTGAGAAAAAGAACATTTACCTTGGAGAAAACGAAGTATTTGTCCTTTGATCATGTACTCTGATGAAATACCATGCAGTGCAAATGCAATTTTTAAATTAAAAAAATATATACAGTATATCAGAAGTAGCTTTTTGAACTTTTTTTCTCTATTTTGGAATGTTTTAATATTTAGCCACAGCAAGTTAAAATCAAGATGTAAGATAATTTTTTAAAAAGGAAGTCATTTTACTAAATTTTCAAAATTGCAAGTCCATTAAAATGTGATCCTTTGCCCAAGATAAATATTTATAATAAGCAGGAAGA
Organism: Capricornis sumatraensis; assembly: GCF_032405125.1. Taxonomy (NCBI): domain Eukaryota; kingdom Metazoa; phylum Chordata; class Mammalia; order Artiodactyla; family Bovidae; genus Capricornis; species Capricornis sumatraensis. The sequence goes on along the minus strand of NC_091081.1, from coordinate 69,126,972 downwards.
AAATGCCAGAAAGGAACACTATGTCTCCCCTTAAAATCGCGGGGGTAAAGATTTTTCCCATGAACCTCGGAGTTAAGAAATCAGCCCATGAAACACAGCACTCTTTGCTTAAAAGTGTATAAATTGAAAGTTAATAAACAAAACAAATTAAATATAGCCTTATGTTGAAAAATGCATATTTCTTCATTTTCAGTTTAGATAACCATGTAAAAAGTTCACAGGTGTTATTAATACTTTTTATTGAAAAGCTTATTCAGGTAGGGTTAGACAAAGGAGCTAAAAGATAAAATCTAGAGTATCAACAATGCAAGAAACCACTACCCAGCACACTAACCATGATCAGCACACATGATCATTTATCCTCTAAAATCACTGTTGAAAATTAGGATCCTGCTTCAAATTAGCACTGTCTTTATTTAATAGTCTATAATGTGGGTCTGATTTTTTTGCTGTTTATAAAAATTCATAAAGTCAGTCTATACCATTTCTGGGAATTGCAAACTTGGCAATTATTTCTGTATATCATAGATCTTCCTTCTCTTTGTCTTAAATGTACATCATTAAAGCATCAAAGTGGGCTTCCCTGGTGACTCAGATAGTAAAGAATCTGCCTGCAATGTAGGAGACCTGGGTTTGATCCCTGGGTTGGGAGGATTTCCTGGAGAAGGGAATGGTAACCCACTCCAGTACTCTTGCCTGGAAAATCCCATAGACAGAGGAGCCTGGCGGGCTACAGTTCATGGGGTGGCAAAGAGTCAGACATGACTGAGTGACTAATAAAGCATCAATAAGTCTAGATTAACTTGAAGATTACTTTAATCAATTTAGTTGATGATTAGAAGAAATTCATGCTTGCTTTTCTGAAATAAATGATTTTATAGCTAGTAATTATATCTTCTCTCCTCTTCCATCATTTTGGACTGAAAAGTCTTAATCATTTTAGTCAGTTTTATAAAAACACCAAAAGCATTTGCTCCAAGACTTAGCTTCCTTACTAGATCTCTCTCACTCTAAAATCATTTCTAAAGTAGGAGACCAATACTCCCTGAGCACAGTCAAAACAGCTTTGCAAAGAAAGGATAATGTTTTCTGTTTTCTCCATATTTCCTTCCTAATGACACCCTAACAACTAGGGTCCTTTGACCTTGAAGCAGCCCAGTGACCGTCTTCTGAGAACACTGCAATTGCTACCTCTCTTCCATCATCCTAGACATTAAACTGTAAAACATAATTCATGATGACAAATTTTTTTTGGAGTTAGCAAGAGAGTGAATCAAACAAAAAAGATTTGGACAGATAATCTTTCTTCGGAGCATTAGCACTTCCCTCAGAACAGTAAACTAGCAAATCTGACTGAACCTGAGTTAAAAGCACACGCAAAAATATGCCCAAAAGAACTGAAATCAGGACCTTGAATAAACATCTGCACACCCGCATTCATAGCAGTCTCATTCACAATAGTTAAAAAAATGGAAGCAACCCAAGTTTCCACCCACGGGTAAAATGGATAAACAAAACATGGCATATACAGACAATGGAACACTGCTTGCCCTTCAAAAAGGAAAAAATTCTGACACACTGTATGACATGGATAAACCTTGAGGACATTTTGCTAAACAGTCACAGGAAGAAAAATACTGTATGATTCCATTTATACAAGTTGCCTACAGTAGTCAGATTTATAAAAACAGAAAGTAGAACAGTGGTTTCCAGAGACTAGGGGAAAGTCAGGAATTGGGAGTCATTGTTTAATAGGTACAGAGCTTCCATTTTCCAAGATAAAAAGAGTTATAAAGGTGGATGGTGGTCATAGTTACACAACAACGTAAATGTACTTAATATCACTGAACTGTTCACTTAGAAGTGATCATGATGATAAATTTTACGCTGAGTATTGCATCACAAAGAAAAATTAGGGAGGAAAAAGCACATCAATAACCACTTTCATTTCTAATTTCAAATCAAAAACAAGATTTTCAAAGAAGAGATATCTGATATGTCTCAATGCATATATTCCCCAACAAGACAAATAAGGAAATTTTTCTTGGTTTCATTTTCATCTTTTAAAAGACATATATTAGACCTCAGTAGCTCAGATGGTAAAGCGTCTGCCTACAATGAGGGAGACCCAGGTTTGATCCTTGGGTTGGGAAGATCCCCTGGAGAAGGAAATGGCAGCCCACTCCAGTATTCCTGCCTGGAAAGTCCCGTGGATGGAGAAGCCTGGTAGGCTACAGTCCATGGGGTGGCAAAGAGTCAGACACAACTGAGTGACTTCACTTCACTTTCACTTTGAATATAAAGGCAGGTATTCTGAATTCTAGACTCAGACTTGTTTTTCACTATGACCATACCTCTGGTCATCTTACTTCAGAGGGATTTCCTACTCAGTCCTCCTTTTCCCTTCCTTGCTTTCATGTCTAATCTCATTTTTTTCTTCCTTGAAGCAAGTTAGCCATTTATAACACTCACCTCCCCCTGAAACTAAGGATAACCATATGGCCCTGTTTGGACTGATGGTGAGCCAAAATCCATGTGCATAAATTATCCCAGGATCAGATCTTCCAGCCTCAGTCAGGCCTGCAGTCCTGGCCAACACACTGACTGCAACCTCATGAGAGATCCTGGGCCACAATCTCCAAGCACAGCCACTCCCAAATTCCTGACCAAAGAAATTGCATAGGATAATAAAGATTTGTTTCAAACTGCTAAAGGCTGGGATAATTTGTTAGACAGCAATGGATAACTAAATGGATTTGATGCTAAGTTTCAGAGTAATTTGTTATGCAGCAAGAGATAAATAACACAGCAGGTATCCAGCCATCGATCTGACACCTGCACAGACTCATTTCAAACTGAACACATCTGAAACTGAACTGCTGGTCTTCTCTCAAATCAATTCTGTCCAGTCTTTCTTAACTCAGAGCATGACACCTTCATCCATTTGCTTTTTTATGCCAGGACCCTGAAACCAATCCCTGGCATTCCACAATCTATCTGATACCACAATCTATCACCAAATTTTGTTGGTCCCAATTCCTAAATATACTTTAACTCCAGCCACAACTCTTCATCTGCCAGCCATCTCCAGTCCGAGCTACTGTCATCTCCTGCTTGCAATCCACTAGTCTAAAGCCAATAACCTGGCACCATCTCCTAATGTCTGTACTTGTTCCCTTCCAATACACTTTCTAAATGTAGCCAGCTTAACAATGAACTTTGGAACAATTAAGTTAACATGGTTTACAAAGCTCGGAACCTTCTGACCCTTGCCTATGCCAAGTCTTATCTTGCATGCCTTCTCCTCCTCTCTGAAGCTCCAGTCAGTGGCCTCTGTGTTTCTCAGATGTACCCAGCTCTTTCTTGCCCCAGGATATTTGCTCATGCTGCTATGTCTACTTAGAGCCCATTCTCAACCTGCTGAGCCCATATGGGTATTTCAGGTCTAATTTTAAACACCTTTTCTTCAGAGCAGACTTCTAACATCCCGTCTTTCAAAGTATCCAGCTTCCTTTTGCAGCCTATATCTATCTGAATGTGATTACATTTTGATTTGTGTAAGCCCATTAGGTCAAGAAAAGTCTACTTTGATCACCATAGCATATACAGCTCCCAATACAGGTTGTCAATTTTAAAAATTTGAGTGGATGTATATAACGTGTCCATTAAGTTCAAACAAACTATATATTGACTATAATTCAATCTAGACTTAATAACTGTCCACTCCAATAAAAGAACATGAATCTGCTGTATCTATGGACTTTCTATCTATCCATCTGCAAAATATTAAAACCGATCACTGAGATGACCCAGATTTTCTTTCTCATTTCCTCTTATCCACGTGCTTAAAGATCATTTTACTATTGGCAAAGAATGAAAATGTGACTTCTAGAAACATTAAAAAGAAGAAGAGCAAGAATTAAAATACCCCTTAAAGGCAGACAAGAAAAGTAATTCTAAAGCTCATTAGAAAACTAAATTGACCCCTGATTCATCTAAACAAGAACGTTTTATCCTGGTGCTTAGAGTTTTGATGAACAATCATTTCCCTTTCCAAAGCTTGGCTGATTTGTGAAGGCAGGCGGATCATGACTCTGTACAGGATGATTTTGTGATGAAATCAGAGACCTGCTGCTGGGAGAACCAAGAAATACTAATAAGGGCAAGCTGGAGCACAGCATAAAGCAACCATCCCCAGTTACTCACTGCCAGTAAGTACTACCCTGACTTGGAACCAGAGAAGGAGCGGGTCTGGGAGCAGACACTGTGGGTTCTGAAGCCACGCCACACACAGTGAGCAGCCCGACAACAATGCCAGCAGCAACTGACCAGAGAAGAAACTGTGCAGTGCCCTCCCCAGCGGAAAGAAATAGAAACCACGCATCAGTCTTTGCCCTGTACTCATACACACTGGCCATCAGCCCAGCTGCAAGACTAAACTCCAAGAGCACACGGGTACATAATACAAAGGCGTGATGGTGCCAAACTTTCACGAACAGCACACATATTTTGACTTAATAGATCTATATGAATACACACTAGTAGAATATAACCGCAATTATACACACAGTCCATGGGGCGGGGGGGTCTCAAAGAGGTGGACACAACTGAGTGACTTTCACTTTACTTCATTCATATAAATACATGTTATAATATATTACACACATACACACAGAAAGAATGGTAAGTTTTTCACTTCACTAAAAGTGAAGTTTTAATAAAAGAATTTAATCAAAGACACCAATGGCAGTCGTATACATAATTTTTTAATGTATAAAGTACCAGAGCTCACTGATTAAACTATTTTTTCTTAATAATAAGAAGAAAATAAATAACATTTAGGATATTATTATAGAAATTCTCAAATCAAAACAATAACCATATAAAATGTATTCATACATGAATAAGATTTTACTGTTAATACTCATGTTAAACGTACGATTTATAAAAAGGCTGCTTTGTTGGGGGTTGGAATCATGCCATAAAACTGCCACGCAGAAGGTAGTGACCATCAGAGTCACTAGAACAGAAAAAAGGTTTCCCCAGGCATGAGCCAAGCAGGAGCTAGGAAACAAGGATACCAGTTTTTAAAGTTGGGGATACACTCCAACCAGCAAGCAAGACCAAAGCACCCGACTGGCAGGGCAACCAGGTGGGTCCCCACTAGGAAAGAAAGAGCCAGTGTAACAGCTCTATCAGAGGTCAAAGTGAAATAGCAAATCAATAGCCAGGCAAATCACACTGAGTAGAGATATATAATAATCAAAGACAAGTCAGGCAAGGTCACACATTCAAACAAAGAGCCTGGCCAAAAAAAAAAAAGTCACCATGACACCCAGCTACAAGGAAACTGAAATGACCTTGTGTTAATATGGATAGTAATGAAATCAGAACATTCTATAAACTTGAAGGAGTACATCTAGAAATGAAAGTTACAGCTCAGATCAATTTCATATCCTATAACAGGCAGATAATGTGCATTTCCCTAGCCATAAGCAAATATTCTAACATGTTATAAACTAGAACGTATTACAGTTTATATATTTGCATAGTGAAAGTGAAAGTGAAGTCGTTCAGTCGTGTCTGACTCTTTGCAACCCCATGGACTGAAGCCTATCAGGCTCCTCCGTCCATGGGATTTTCCAGGCAAGAGTGCTGGAGTGGATTGCCATTTCCTTCTCCAATAAACACCATTTAATCCTGAAAACCATGAAAGCCTCTCAAGTCTCACCTATTATTTGTCCTAAAAGGATCAGTGTTGAGGATAAGGTAGACATATGCAAGATCTCCTGGAGAAGAGAATGGCTACCCACTCCAGTATTCTTGCCTGGAGAATCCCACAGATAGAGGAACCTGGTGGGCTACAGTCCGTGGAGTCACACAGAGTCAGACATGACTGAGCGACTAACACTTGTAAACTTCTAAGTGTTATTCCAGATAACCGACTACATAAAGAAAAGACTCGATTTTTACATATATTTTATTTTTAAAAATGTAGAACTAAATCCAAGTATGATTATGTTAACATGTTGTACTACTACAAGTCCCATACCATGTAGCTATTGCCAGAAGGAGAAAAATTCCTGGTCTAAGAGTGGGAGGAAAATTATTGAATTATTTCATCAATATTGAGGAATTCTAGATCATCTTATTCTTGATTTTTCTGCTTTCTATTCATTATAAGAGTGGACTTCATTACAAACCCAATCAGAAAAATCAAATGAAAGAGAGAAAAAGAAAAAAAAAAAGTCTATCAATATAAATGTCATATGACTCGCCAAGAAGTACTCTATTTTATCTAAAAAGATGCAGTGGAAGCAAATGAAAAAGACATGCCAATGGTAATCCAAAGGCTTTTCTTCACAGAACCTGTTCACAAATGCAAATCTTAAAAGACACTGTGAAAGCACCAAATTACTAATATTTGTGTAGTTTGAAGAAAAGAACTAGAAATAATATAAGCACATTACAAGCAATTGCTCTTTTATAATAATGATGATAGCAATGGCAGAAGTAGTTAATATGTGCAGAGTTCTTACCACGTGAGGGAATGGTACCACTCCCCTGTATTATGTTATTTTTTGGTCAGTTGAAATATAATTCACATGTCACAAAATCCATCCATTTAAAGTATATAATTCAGTGGGCTTTAGTACATTTGCAGAATTGTGCAACAGTCATCTAATTCCAGAACATTTTCATTATTCCCAAAACTCTGTACGCTTTATCAGCCATTCCCCATTCCCTCCCCTCCCCCAGCCCCAGGCAACCACTAATCTACTTCCTTCAGATATTCCTATTCTAGACAATTCATATAAATAGATTACATGGAATGTGATCTTCTGTGCCAGGCTTCCTTCATTTAGCATTATGTTCCTAAGGTTCGTGTTTATATCAATACTACATTGCTTTTTATGGCTAAAGTGAAGTCGCTCAGTCATGTTCAACTCTTTGCGACCCCGTGGACTGTAGCCCACCAGGCTCCTCCGCCCATGGGATTCTCCAGGCAAGAATACTGGAGTGGGTTGCCATTTCCTTCTCCAGGGAATCTTCCCGACCCAAGGATCGAACCTAGGTCTCCCGCATTGCGGGCAGATGCTTTAACCTCTGAGCCACCAGGGAAGCATCATTTTATGGCTAAATAATGTCCAATTGTATGAGTGCGCGTGTGCACTCAGTTGTGTCCAACTCTTCGTGGCCCCATGGATTGTAGCCTGCCAGGCTCCTCTATCCACGGGATTTTCCAGGCAAGAATACTGGAGTAGGGTGCTATTCCCTTCTCCACGAAATCTTTCCAACCCAGGGATCAAAGCTGGGTCTTCTGCATTGCAGGCGGATTCTTTACCGGCTGAGCCACCAGGGAAGCTCAAGCAGTGCATAAGGGTTCTAATTTCTCCATATCCTCATCAATACTTCCTTCCTATACTTTTTATTATACTCATCTTAGTAGAGTCTCATTGTGGTTTTAATTTGCTTTGCCGTAAAGACTAAGGATGTTGAACGTATTTTCATGAGTTTACTGGCCATTTGTGTATATCTTTGCAGAAATGCCTATTTAAAAGTTAGCCCACTTTCCAACTGGGCTATTTGTCCTTCTATTGTTGAACTGTAAGAATTCTTTACATATTCTGGATTGTAGGTCCTCATCAGAAATATGATTTCTAAATATTTTCTCCTGTTTGCTGCACTGTCTTTTCACTTGTGTTATCTTACTTAGTCCTCATAACAACCATGAGATCGTAACATGATCCTGCATTTTATTGATGAGGAAACTGAGTTAATAAACTTGTCTGAGGTTTCATAGCTAATAAGAATTGAAGAAGAGATTCCAACCCAGGCAGTCTGCCTCCACTAATCAGTAGGATGTACTGTCAGAAACACTAAGTACTAAATAAATAAGCAGGATTAAAAATAATTAACTTAAAAAAAAAAACAAAAAACAAGACAAAACCAGCATTACTGATGCTTTGCATAGAAATACCAGAGGGCCCTCCTCTTGTTTATACCAGTCTTCTTGAGAAGAAAGAGTAGCTTAAAATAAAGCACATTCAGCCTTTAAAAGGCAAAACTTGGCCTCTAAACAGTGTCTATTCTTTTCAATTGTAGGAAACTTTCTTACTGAGTTATGTAGTTGAAACAAAGGAATTCAGAATATAAGGGGTATTTTTGCTGAGATTTAAACATTGTAAATCATCACAGTGGGTGTTCTGTTAGGTGGAGGCCCATTTCTTGGCCAGCAAGGCCCTCTGTTCGAAATGTATGCCTCCCCCAGCTCTATACAACCACACTCGGAGGAGATGAACAAAGCAGAGTTTTAGCAACTAAGATGTCATTCTGACAAGTTGCTCTTGACTCTCCTCTTATTTCTGCCACCAACCATATTAAATATAAAAGTCAATCTACAAATGATTTTATTGTTTCTATAGAATGATGTTCATGCTAAATAAAGAGTGGAGCAGTGGTTTTAAAGGAATATACTAGATTTACCACTACTGGCATGAAAAGGAATTCAATATGTATAGCTGAAGCAAAAACAAAAAAAACTGTAAAACATATGATTTTGTATTTGTTAAAAATATGAATTATGAATATATAATAATATAGTCTGTGAGCATATGCACACACACACAAAAATCTAATGATGAGGATTTCCCTCCCTAGGAACAGGGCTTAATTTTTATGTGATGAAATGCTCAACTTTTTAAACATATATACAAAATATTTTGTTTTTTTTTTTAAGGGGAGCATTCTCTCCAGTAATTCCACAAACCTTAAAAGTCACGGAAATGAATGAATAAATATGAATAAATGAACGAAACTTTATATTTTGTTCTATATCTGGATAAGTTTTAGTGACTTTACAAACTTCTTTAAGTTGTGAGAAAAACTGTAATTGTATGTGATTTCGCGTGAGGGCAGAAATTCCACAGTTCTCATCAATTTTTAAATGACTCTTTGGCCCCAAAAATGTTTCAGCACATTATCTCAAAAGACTGTTAAAGTCTCTGTTTATGAAAGGGCAAGACAGAAACTAAAGGATCAGATAACTAAACAAAATCCCTTAAGCCAAATATAGTACAAACATCTTCTAAATCATGAAAAACAGTCACTAGATCTCATTTAGATCCTCTTTTAAAAATTCTTAGGATGACACTAAGCCAATCTTACTTTTAAGCTTATAATTTATAGGTCTAAACACTGAAACATATGTTTCTCTTTCCTTTATTTACAACACAAACACCTTTCCCGAAGCAACAAGAGGGAGGGAAAGAGGGAGTCCACCCTGTGAAAAATAACTTTAACCACATCTACCAAGTATTTGATGCTTCCCTGGTGGCTCAGAGGTTAAAGTGTCTGCCCGCAATGCGGGAGACCTTGGTTCGATCTCTGGGTCAGGAAGATTCCCTGGAGAAGGAAATGGCAACCCACTCCAGTATTCTTGCCTGGAGAATCCCATGGGTGGAGGAGCCTGGTGGGCTACAGTCCAGGGGGTCGCAAAGAGTCGGACAAGTTCACTTTCACGAAGTATTTGCTTCTTTCTTTTAATCATTGTTTATCAAGCATCTACTACAAGTCAGACTCACTGTTCTCTATTTAATGTCATTCTTACTGTGATAGCCCAGGGGCTTTCCTTCTTTCTTCTACTCACTACAGAATATAGAAACTGAAAGAATGAATATACAGAATCAAGCCATCTTAAATGTCCATGTGATCATTCTCAACTGCCTGTACAAAAGATCTTTATCAGAAATGAAAAGGAAGAGTAGTGATAAACTTACCAATCCTTAGATCACCAAGGATTATTAACATTCCCCTTACAAAGGGGCACAACTTTCCCAGACTTTTTCTCTTGGCCTTCATCCAACAAATAATTATCTCCTTGAAGATAAGTTTCTCCTTGAAAATAAAAACTAATCAAATTTACTACAGGAAAACAAAAGAGTTAGATAGTGTCTAAGCTAGTAAGCTATTAAACTGACATCTATCTGTCTATGACAAAATCCTACTTTAACAGTAAACTGAGTATTTCTGAAATGTACACTTTCTAAAAATCTAAATATTTGCTATTTTTAAAATTATAAATATTAATCAGTGACAATTACATTATTTATATAATGATGACTGGGATGGAGGTCAGAAAAAAAATCACAGTCTATAAAGTAATCAAGGAAGAAGTAACATGCTTAAATGACTCTTACGGTGTTGGAAGTATTTTCTTAATAAATCCTGATTTCACATATAAGTCCTCAAAAATGTACGTAGAGATTTCTTGGAAGTGACATCCCCCAAAATATGCACCTTAGTTCAAACTAAATTAACAAATTCAGTGGGTAAAGAATCTGCTTGCAATGCAGGAGACGAAAGAGACATGGGTTTGATCCCTGGGTAGGGAAGATCCCCTGGAGGAGGAAATGGCAAGTCCAGTATTCTTGCATGGAGAATCCCATGGACAGAGGAGCATGGTAGGCCATGGTCCATGCGATCGCAAAGAGTCAGACACGACTAAACCGACTGAGCATGTGCTTACTACTGTAACATATCAACTTTTATATTCATATGATAATTGTAATATCCAAGTTCTTATGCCAACAGTAGAATGCAATGAACATAAAATCTGTATCATCTGCCATAATAACACTGAATGACCTAAAATAAATTCCTTCCAAAGACCAAACTATCATTGAATTCACAGATGAACAAAGAAGCACCTTTTAACTAACCTCGACCTTCTTCACTTTTCATAAAATGAGTCATTTAAATTTCACTTTTAATTTCGCTACTCACTTGTTTTGTACCCAAATACACTTCAACACCATGCTGGATATTTCTCCTTAGTAACATTCTGCCAAATGACACTGACAGAAACCCCTAAATCACAGTAACTGAAGTATATGGTTCAGAATGAAGTGCCAGTGGTTTACATGTTTTTGTCAGAGCAAAGTAAAGTCTCCTCTTCATTGTTCATTCCAGAACTGCAGTCCTATACTGTCCTTGCAGTTGAAAGCAAATGGGTCATTCCTTCCCTTTTCCCCATCATCAGATAAATATGCAGATCCTGACACAATCACACACACACACTCTCACACTTCTTCCAACATTTTTAAAAATTAATTATAAGTCAGCTGCCCATAAAAAGTGCTGAAATTTATTTCAGACATGCAAGGAATGTTTGGGGAATTAACCACCATGCCAAATTGTTTGTGCAGAGGTCCTTTCCCCCTGTCCCCACCAAAAAAGTGCAAATCAAGAGTTACTCACCACAGCATGAGAAGGACTTGACCCACCATTACTGGCTTTGAAGATGGAAGGGAGCCATGAGCAAAAGAACACGGGCAACCCCTTGAAGCCAGAAAAGACAAGAAAACTGATTCTCCCCTAGGGCTTTCAGGAGGAATGGAGGCCTGCCAACACCCTGATTTCAGCACAGTGAGAACTATGTCAGACTTCTGACCTCCAGGACTGTAAGGTATAAATCTGTGGTTGTTTCAAGCCATCCAAAATGTTCACTTGGAAGGACTGTTGCTGAAACCGAAGCTCCAATACTTCGGCCACCTGATGTGACGAGCCAACTCACTGGAAAGACTCTGATGCTGGGGAAAATTGAAGGCAAAAGGAGAAGGAGGCGGCAAAGGATGAGATGGTTAGAGAGCATCACTGACTCAATGGACATGAACTTGAACAAACTCTGGGAGATAGCTGAGGACAGAGGAGGCTGGCGTGCTGCAGTTCTTGGGGTTGCAAAGAATCAGAAATGACTGACATTGCACACATGCAATGTGATACAGCAGCAATAGGAAATCAACACTTCTACTTATCTGCAACATTTCTTCATCATTCATCCTTGCCAGTGAATCACAGACTTGGAAATATCAAATCAGAAGTAATGATATCAACACAAAGCAGGGAGCGCAAAGCTATCGCTATCTAAGCTTCTAGCCCCCTTTGGGCAAAATATACTTGCCCAAGGAGATCAGCAGCTATTAACAAAGCCCACACAAACTGGATCGAAAGAATGAAATTTGGCCTCAGAGCCTCTTTTTATCTTTCAAGGGAAAAATAACTAGGAAAAAAAAAAAAAAAAAAAACACAGAAGAGAGTGCAAAGAAGACACAGATCACAATCAAAGCAGTTTCTGCAGGTATTGGCTGAGCTCCTAAACCAGACACTGACAGTGAACATTCAAACGCAGGGAACAGTCATTGACACATGAGTTCTTTCAATCACAGTTACACCCAGGAGAAGAGCGAGCTCAGCTTTTGGCGGCAGAATCTTAAATACTTAAAACCATGAAGTGAGCTTTGCCATAACTCAAGTTAATTCTTCAGCAGAGCCAAGACATTCCCAAACTACCAACTCCAGTGTCCAGATCCTCCATCCCTCTCTCGATGTAGAACTATCCACCCTCCTATTTGCATCCTAAAGATTTTTGAAAGATTTAGGTTCTTATATCACAAGTCCTGCACACACAACATCTCCAAACGTTACCCAATGCCTTCAAAGTCATGCCTAGTTATCTCTATTAAACAGTGTGAAGTAACCTAGTTCGCACGGCCATTTGGCACACGTGCCTACAGTCACCCCCTACTCATTGGTGCCCTCTGCCTGGGGATTCTCCTCCAGCCCAGTACCCCCATCAGTTTTCATATCAGCTGGTACCCTCTCTTTCATGAAGCCTTTTGACAGATTTTCCCCCTCTATCCAGCTCTCTACTCCACCCCCACCTTCTGTTTTTTGAGTTTTTGTGGGTTTTTTTCCTTCTTGGTTGTGCTGTGTCTTCATTGCTGCACATGGGCTTTCTCTAGCTGTGGAGAGAGGGGGCTACTCTCTAGTCTTGGTGCACAGACTTCTCGGTGCAGTGACTTCTCTCGTTGCAGAACACAGGATCTAGGCACGCAGACTTCGGCAGCTGCAGCACAGCAGCCTCACTGCTCCTCCCCATGTGGAATCCTCCTACACCAGGGATCGAACCCATGTCCCCTGCACCCACCAAGTGGATTTCCATACACTGTATTGCCAGAGAAGTCCCACTCTCACCTTGTGAATTCACATTGCATTTTGTTCATTACTTATAACAAAACAATTGGGGGATTTTGAAAATTAGTAATATTATGAAAGTGTTAGTCACTCAGCCGTGTCCGACTCTTTGTGACCCCATGGACTGCAGCCCACCAATTTCCTCTGTGCATGGAATTCTCCAGGCAAAAATACTGGAGTCAGTTGCCATTCCCTTCTCCAGGAGATCTTCCCAACCCAGGGATCGAACCCGGGTCTCCTGCATTGCAGGCAGATTATTTCCATCTGAGCCACCAAGAAATCCCTAATATATATACATATACATGGCCTATACACACACACACACACACACACACACACACACACATTATATATCCATGCCTATGTTGATCTCCCCTCCTAATGAGACTCTTAATTCCCTGACGGAAGAAATTTTCTTATTCCCTGGCCTCTCTCACAAAGTTCCTTACACACCATAAATATACAATAAGAAATCACCCAATATATCCTTAGGAGAAAGAGAGAAGTCTTGATCATTAAGAAGAAATTAAGAGTTAGCCATGTAAGAAAATTTCCTTAACAGGGATAATTCAATTCCAACAGAATTATAATGTTTGGGGTGAGGGGAGCTTTGTTTTGTTCTGTTTGCTTGCGTTAAGCAGGGGAATATTCTAATGGGAACTGTTGTAATAAGTAGTTTGTATCTCTGCCCATCTGCTTATTCCAAGCACACAATCAAATTCCTACCAGCTGACTTACAGCCTAGAAGCTGTCCTGAAAGAGGAGATGTAAGACCAACTGGAAAGCAAGCAAGTAATAACAGGAGGAACAGAATGAAACCAGGCCCACTCACCTCTCAACCATTTCACATCACAACAGTCCTGGGAAGGCCAGGCTCTCAATGCACTGCTTTTCAAATGAATCTGTCCCAAGTGTGTAACAGTAATAGCTACAAGATCTCGTGACAGTTCACCATACTAATGGATATGTGTGCATAAACAAATAACTAAGAGCAGGGGCACTTCCATCCCCAATGGATGGAAGTAAAGAGGGACTGACTAGAAGGCAATCTTTTCCCAACTTCTGACTCCAAAGCCCAGAAAACGCACAGAAAAGAAAATAAGCACAAAGCATAGTTCTGGATGATACTGGGTTTCACATCATAATATTTTGTCTCTCTGTCTTTAAATCAAAGTAGTAAATTATCATGTGCTACTCTTAAATCGTTATGCATTATTTTTAAATTCTCCTGAAAACATAAAATTCAAAGTGCTAAGTACTAAGAAATGATTCAAAATCATATTTCAAAGACCAAACCAATACAATATCAAACTTTAAAATCAAGCTACTAACAAAGTAGACATACCTATAAGTAACTCTTCACTATATTTCTATTCTGAACAACTTGCACATAGTAGGTCCTCAAATGCACCTTTATTTCAAAGTGTTACAGTACAAACTCAGCTTCAAAAGTCATCATCTATCCTAAGGATCTAATGATCCGTTCACCTAACTGAAATCAACTTTCCCATCATATAAAGAATAACCTTTTATTTTATTTTTTTTTCTCTGCCTTGCTTCAAACACTATCCAGGTGTAAATGCAGACCTATTCTCCATATCTTGGCAAAGCTTACTTTGAACAAGCAGTTTCTCATGACCTTTAAGTCTGTTTTCAACAATGAAATCATTTGGCACTACATCCTATTCAGTTATTAATCACAAACAACAAAGGAAGAACTTTCACATGAAAAATGTAAAACCTATGTGCGCCAACATTCACTATGGGTCACTCTGGGTCACGTTCGCAACTAAGGTCACTGAAGCCCTTGGAATGACCTCAGCCTTTTAGAATACATTCAACATTGTGCTGGCGAGGAAACAGCCCAGTTCTGTGACTTCTAGATAAGTACTCCTCAAGGTCTGCAAGGCAAAGAGGGTGTGCTGACAGACAGTGGCTGGGTGATGGGTAGACGGGAGGGTGTCGGGAGGGGCAGAGATTCAGGTGCCTCTGTGTATGCTGAGCACCTCCCCTCCCTGGGTGGGCTCTTTCTAGGGGGAAAATTTGTACCCCATCTAGGGTACCCACACCAGGACCTCAGTATTCTGACTCCACCCATTTAAAGAAACAGAGTCATTGCTTTCTGATCAAATTTGACTTTTTAAAAATCAGCTCCAGTGTGTTGATTTTTTTTTTAATTAATGAAGCTAATATTTTACTCCTTTTCTCTGTTTCCATTACTATTACTATCCCTATTATTAATTTGGACTTTGTTTTTATACTTTAAATTTTAGTAAGGCAGTGGCAGCATAATGAAAAAAATATATATATATATCCCTGGAATCAAGTTGAGCCTCTAATTTAAAAGGCACTTCTTTCTTTATCACCTGTCCCTTTAAGGATCCGTAAATAAACTCATCTGGTTTTCCCCTCAATTCCTTGATGCTTTTAAGTCAAACACAACAGCCCTCCAGACTAAGCCTGAAATGGAAATAAATATTGCCCACCTGCAGCAAAGGAGATGCAGACATAGAGAACAGACTTGTAGACACAGTGGAGCAAGGAGAGGGTGGGACGAATTGAGAGGGTAGCATGGAAACATGTACACTACCATATGTAAAATAGATAGCCAGTGGGATTTGCTGTGTGACTCAGGGAGCTCACACCAGTGCTCTATAACAACCCAGAGGTGTGGGATGGGGTGGGAAGTGGGAGGGGACATATGTATACCTGTGGCTGATTCATGTTGATGTTTGGCAGAAACCAACACAATATTATAAAGCAAATATTTCCAAACTAAAAATTAATAATTTTTTTTAAAAAAATATTGCCCTGCCTGAGCCAGGACAGATGCAGCTCTTCTTCAGAGAACCAGGGTGGTGGGCCTGGTTGGGCCCATTGAGCAGAAGGAGGCAGACACCTGTCCAGCCACACAAGCTCTAAATGATCCAAGCTGCTACTCTGTGTTTTGTGCAGAATGCTGGCCGTAACTTAATGTACTGCAAACTTGTAAAGAATGTATGTAAAGTTTTACATAACAAAAAATTTTAATTTTTAAAAGTAAAAGTATGTATGTTGGTTGACAAGAAAAAAAAAATGTTGTTGTTGCTAAGTCACTAAGTCACCTCTGACTCTTTCTTCGACCCCATGGACTGTGTAGACCACCAGGCTCCTCTGTCCATGGAATTTTCCAGGTAAGAGTGGGTTGCCATCTCCTCCTCCAGGGAATCTTCACAATCCAAGAATTAAACCTGTGTCTCCTGCATTGACAAGTGGATTCTTTACTGCTGAGCCACCAGGCTATATATATATATGTATTGCCCTGCCTGTCAAACTAGCAGAGCTGCAAGCTAAAGGCATTAATAATTAGCTCAAATTCAAGAACAAAATTCAGAGGATAGTAGATGAGGATTTTTTTTTCTTTCTAACCTTAGTCTCCCTCTATATGGAGAAAGCCACAAACTGAAAACCAGCAAGCCCTGGAGTCACTCCATGGGGTGAAGGAAGTGGCAGAAAGTCACATTAGGCAGGGACACTGAAAGCCAACCTACTGTGGCTTTAATCTCACCATGCAGTCCAGAGACTCTTTCCTGGCAGTAGCATAACTAGAATTTTTTCTTGTCCAATTGTGTCTTCAGTCACTGAAACTAAACTCATCTACCTCCTACACAGTCGGGTCTTTCAAAGATTTCTATTTTCCTGGTCTGCTTTTTCTCTTCTTCCACCAAGGTCAAAGGAAAAGTTGTCTAACATCTTAGTCCACTTTACCCCAGAAGCAGCCCATGAGATAAGGATTCTAGTATAAGTAGTTTATTTTGGAGTCTACCCCAGGAAACACTGGTAGGGAGTAACAAATTGAGTCAAAGAAAAGTAGCCAACAAAAGAGTTGTTTCAATTATCAGTGAATCTTAATTCAACAGGGAACTTGAGAGAACCCCTATAAAATGCTCATCTCAAAGGGATCTGACCTGAGATTTACAAGAGAGCTAGGGACTTATACTATAGCAGTCACTGGCTGTGAGTTGCTGGGGGCTGGCACTTCCTACCAACCCTGGGGATGAGCTTTTCCAGAAAAATGAAAGAATGCAGGTGCCTGAACTGGCAACCCTCCTGTGCAACAAAGTGTTGGAAGCAGGGGTTGTGAGAAGGGCACCCACAGCCTCTGCTACAGCTAGGATCCAGATTGTTCCCAAACCAGAGGCAACCACATTAGATGACACATATCTCAGAATACAAGGTTGAGTGCTTTTCCACCAAAATATCCTTCAAAAAAAGAGGATGCCACCTTATATTTAAATCCAGAAAGTTCTCATATTATGGGACACTGTGTCTTAATCTGAAACAGTAAAGGACTATTTGGGTAAAACACAGTAATCTGAAAGGACCTCAACAATGTTCAACTTGGATGCTATTAAAAGTCAAGCAAAGAAACTTGATGCAAACTTGCTTATTGAGGGTATGACTTTTCAACTTCATATGGTAGATGGCAAAACAGCTCAAAAAACAAAAGTGTGGGGGGAAAGGGGGTGTCAGGATGGATAAGCCAGAATCCTCAGATATGACAACACAAATAAAGAAACATAGGCAATGTTTATCTCGACTAGTAGTTACAAGAACTGAAAACAAAACAATATGTGGTACTAACAGTTGCATACTGGCTGGATCTCAGAAATACTGACATAATTATACACAACTGATGGCATTTAACTTAACACAGTCCTTCTGGGGAGTGATATTTAGTCATACAAGTCAGAAACCCTAAAACTAAACCTCTTGTCCCAGAAATTCTGTTTCTAGGAACTTATCAGAAACAAGTTAACTGAAATGAAAAATGGTAGCAAAAAACAATAACAGTAATAACAAATATTTATATAGCACACATTAGAGCAGAGCCCAGTTGTTCTAAATGTTTTATTTCAGGGTTTTCGACTGAGAGCCAATCTGCCTTCTAGGACACACTGGACAATGTCTGGAGACACTTTTGTTTATCACAACTAGTGGGTAGTGGCCAGAGATGCTGTTAAACATCTACAGAGTACAAGACAGCCCCCCCACCCCGGCAAAGAATTTCTGTCTATTTGTGTGTGCAGTCACTCAGTTGTGTCCAGCTGTTTGTGACCCTTAGACTGTAGCCCACCAGGCACCTCCGTCCATAGAATTTTTTAAGCAAGAATACTGGAGTGGGTTGCCATTTCCTCCTCCAGAGGATCTTCTCGACCCAAGAATCAAACTTGGCGTTTCCTGTGTCTCCTGCATTGCAGGTGGACTCTTTACCACCGAGCCATCAGGGAACCTCCAGCAAAAATGTACCTGGCCCAAACGGCAATAGTGCCATGGTTGATAAACCCTGCTGTATATCTACTCACTTATATAATCCGCAGGACAATTCTACAGTACTTTCATCATCTTCATTTTACAGATCAATGAAGATTATTTTTCAATGTAGTTACCCATAATGTTGAAAAGCTAGTAATAAAATAAATACCAAAAAAACAGGGAGTTAAATAAATTACATAAAGCTACCCAATGGAAACATGAAAATTACTTACGAAATATTATAAAACTAAAATAACCAAAACAAAGAGTTAGAAGAGTTATGTAATTACAATCATTTTTAAGATATGAACACAAAGACTAAATGGGAAAATAAGACCTGAAAGGTACTAATGTATTAAGATGGCAGATATAAGAATATTTTTCTTTTCTAACATTCTTTCATATTTCTGTGATTTATAAAAGAAAAATTACTCAAAAATGTAGGTAAGAAGTCTGGAATTTTCTTTAAAGAATAAAAGTGTTTATGAAATAAGACATTATCTTTTTGTTAACAACACAAAAATTAACAGGCTAAGAAGATAGTTAATATCAAGACATTTAGGAAGAAGGATTTCCATGGAATAGCACCAAATATTAGTTCTTTAAATTCTGAAGTCATAATATTTCTGTTCAGCGTAAGAATAAAGAAGCTAGCTTTTATATCTCTTTCTCTTCCCTGGTAACTCAGTTGGTAAAGAATCTGCCTGCAGTACAGGAGACCCAGGTTCAGTTCCTGGGTCAGGAAGATCCCCTGGAGAAGGAAATGGCAAACCACTCCAGTATCCTTGCCTAGAAAATCCCATGGACAGAGGAGCCTGGCAGGCTGCAATCCATGGGGTCGCAAAGAGTTGGGCATGACCGAGAAACTAACACACGCACACTGTACCTATTTTATGGCTCACTATTACCTAAAGGGGCTTCCCTGGTGGCTCAGACAGTCAAAATATGACTGCAATGCAGGAGACCTGGGTTCAGTTCTTGGGTCGGAAAGATCACCTAAAGAGAATGGGCAAAAAGAATCAAATTTCAATTCAGCTAAGTTTGAGTCCTTTAGCATCTCTAATCGGAGAAGGCAATGGCAACCCACTCCAGTACTCTTGCCTGGAAAATCCCATGGATGGAGGAGGCTGGTAGGCTACAGTCCATGGGGTCGCTAAGACTCAGACACGACTGAGCGACTTCACTATCACTTTTCACTTTCATGCATTGGAGAAGAAAATGGCAACCCACTCCAGTGTTCTTGCCTGGAGAATCCCAAGGATGGGGGAGCCTGGTGGGCTGCCATCTGTGGGGTCCCACAGAGTCGGACACGACTGAAGCGACTTAGCAGCAGCAGCAGCAGCATCTCTAATACATAAGTGAAAGTGGAAGTGTCAGTTGCTCGGCCCTCTCTGACTCTTTGTGACCCCATGAACTGTAACCAGGCTCCTCTGTCTATGAAATTCTCCAGGCAAGAATACTGGAGTGGGTTGTCATGCCCTCCTCCAGGGGATCTTCCCAACCCAGGGACCAAATCCCCGTCACCTGCATTGGCAGACACAATTCTTTACTTCTAAGCCACATGGGAAGCCCGTAATACTAGTCTTATTAGTAGTAGTAACATTATTATTGTTGCCATTACTAGCAACATGTATTTAATGCTTCCTTCATGGGTTACTATGTAATCTAACCTCTATAACATCCATATGATGTAAATGCTTCTATGGTTCCCATTTTTCAGCAGAGTTCACAGACATTAAAAATTAAGGAACTTTCCCAGGGTGTACAGAGGTAGTAAATGGAGGTACCTGGATTGAAATTCAGGT
The DNA here is from genome assembly GCF_032405125.1 of Capricornis sumatraensis. Taxonomy (NCBI): domain Eukaryota; kingdom Metazoa; phylum Chordata; class Mammalia; order Artiodactyla; family Bovidae; genus Capricornis; species Capricornis sumatraensis. The sequence goes on along the minus strand of NC_091081.1, from coordinate 69,106,837 downwards.
AGTCTAACTCCTCTGAAACCCAACTGCTCCAATCAAAATATAGGTGTGCTTGGGACAAGGTGGGGGGCAGGGGGAAGACAGGCTCTGTCCTTGTTCCTCTCCCTGCAGCAATGAACTGACCGTATCTGATACATGGGATGTAAACCTGCCTTTTGAAGTACATATCCTGGGACCTCCCTGGCAGTCCAATGGTTACAACTTTAGCTTCCGATGCAGGGAGTGTGGGTGCGATCCCTGGCTAGGGAGGTAAGATCCCTCATGCCTTGTGGTCAAAAAATCAAAACATAGGACAGAAACAATATTGTAACAAATTCAATAAAGACTTTAGAAAATGGCTCACATAAAAAAAAAAAAAAGAAAAAGAAATGTATTTCCTAAATTTTCTGAGTAGACCTACCTAACAATGAGTTAACCAACAGGATCTCACATTTTAAATAATTTTAAATCACTAAAATTAATTTTTATTATTTCAGATTTAAATACCATAAATAATTTTTTAAATCAATCAATATTGACAAATAATTATTTGCGAGGATGCAAAGGAGAAAAAAAATTAGGCTTTCAGAGTTTTCATAAGAAGTCCTACAACCAACGATTCTCACTTGAGGGGATTTCATTTGATCCTAGACCCCTATTGGGATATTCTCCCTCTCACAGATCTGAAGATTAATAAGTCTATCTATCTCCTTTCAATAGGAAAATGGATACCTAAGACTAAGGAAGAAGGGATATCTGTTTAAACAATTTAAGCATCTGTTTCTAGAACGCTGAAGAGGAACGGATAGGAGAGTTAAATATAAAACACTATTTGTAGATATTAAATTACTGGGCTTACACATCTCTAGTCACCTCACCTCCCCAGAGTATTTATTACAAAATGAAGTGGCTGAAAACAAAGTGCTGTGATCTTCTGAGATCCCTGAAGCAAAGATTAACTTAACAAACAACAGGGATCAGGACACTAATAACATATCATCATGGGAAACGAGGGGAATTTGCCATGAACCAAAATACAGGCTTCTGCCCAGGCTGAGCCACTATCAGCTCAAAACAGGCTACAGGTTGGTGTGAGAAAGGAGTAGGAACAACTGATCTTTACATTCCACACCTACAGAAACCTCCAAATTCCACACCTGTGAGCTGCCTTAGTCACAGGCTACAACCTCAGGAAGGAAAATGGCAGGTGAGGAAAGCAGAAAACTTCCTTTGTGAATAGAGCTGAGATTTCTTCCCACCATATGTACGTCTGACAAACTGAGTAAATATTATAAAAAAATACACCCTTATTTACATGTCGAGATTTCACTATGTAAAGAATCCTGATGTGTCTTTGATGTGTCTTTCTTAGTTAGCTGAGTGTTTTTAACCATCAGCGATAACTGAAATGAAGACACCACCAACAACAGCAATAATAGCAAATATTTAGAAAGAACTTACAGAAGCAGTAATCAGCTCAGTTCAGTCCAGTGGCTCAGTCATGTCCGACTCTTTGCAACCCCATGAATCGCAGCACACCACGCCTCCCTGTCCATCACCAACTCCTGGAGTTTACCCAAATTCATGTCCATCGAGTCAGTAATAGATGGCTCAAAAAGCTTTCTATCAGGGGTTTACGACCAGGAGCAATCATTCCCCATAGGAGATTTTTGACAATGTCTGCAGATATTCTGGGGAGATTGTAGACATTAGTTGGTGAGCTTCCCTGGAGAAGGCAATGGCACCCCACTCCAGTACTCTTGCCTGGAAAATCCCATGGATGGAGGAGCCTGGAAGGCTGCAGTCCATGGGATCGCTAAGAGTCGGACACAACTGAGCGACTTCACTTCCACTTTTCACTTTCATGCATTGGAGAAGGAAATGGCAACCCACTCCAGTGTTCTTGCCTGGAGAATCCCAGGGACGTGGGAGCATGGTGGGCCACCGTCTATGGGGTCGCACAGAGTCGAACACAACTGAAGCGACTTAGCAGCAGCAGCAGCAGGTGAGCTTCCCAGGTGGAACTAATGATAAAGAATCTGTCTGCCAATGCAGGAGATGTAAGAGATGCAAGTTGGATCTCTGGGTCAGGAAGATTCCCTGGATGACAAAATAGCATCCCACTCCAGTATTCTGGCCTGAGAAATCCCATGGACAGAGAAGCCTGGAGAACTTTAGCCCATAGGGTCAAAAAGAGTTGGACCTGACTGAACATCTGAGCGCCAGGGCTAACAAATACATTTGCTCACCATTATTCCTTCCGATCATTTGGACATCATTCTGACTGGTGGGGGCCCAGGCCATCAGTTCAGTTCAGTTCAGTAGCTCAGTCGTGTCCAATCTAGGTCATAACAGTTGTTAAATACTTTTTTAATAGTATACCTCTACCTGCTGCTGCTGCTAAGTCACTTCAGTCGTGTCCGACTCTGTGCAACCCCATAGACATCAGCCCACCAGGCTCCCCCATCCCTGGGATTCTCCAGGCAAGAACACTGGAGTGGGTTGCCATTTCCTTCTCCAAAGCATGAAAGTGAAAAGTGAAAGTGAAGTCGCTCGGTCGTGTCTGAGTCTTAGCAACCCCATGGACTGCAGCCTACCAGGCTCTTCCGTACATGGGATTTTCCAGGCAAGAGTACTGGAGTGGGATGCCATTGCCTTCTCCAACCTCTACCTGAATACACTATAAATTGTTAAAACAAGCCTCATACCTAACAACACCTGAGAGGTCAATAAATATTTTCATTAATACAGAGTGCTTCAGATATATTAACTGAATGTCAGCCTTTGAAAATAACCTTCTCATTTTCCAGGTCCCCAAAAACCAATGACACCTGAAAAATCTATTGTATAATCTAATTATCATAGGAATAGGCCCACTCGCTTTGTAAATATACTTGCAACTATGACTGCATGCAAGAATTCAAATGCAAAAGCCTAACTTAAAGAAAAACTTGGTAGAAGTTATACATAGTATTTCATCTGTCAATCTACAAACTTTTAATAATAACCCTTAGGGAGGCCTTTAGTTAATGCTATTTAATAATGACTTAATGAATAATAATATATCATTATTGTTCACTAATTATGACATAGTGAGGGCTTCCCTCATGACCCAGATGGTAAAGAATCTCCCTGCAGTTCGGGAGACCTGGATTCAATCCCTAGGTCCTGGAGGAGGGCATGGTAACCCATTCTAGTCAGTATTCTTGCCTGGAAAATGCCATGGACAGAGGAGCCTGGCAGGCTACAGTCCATGGGATCACAAAGAGTTGGACATGACTGAGCAACTAAGCACACACAAATATTACATAGTAATGAAATATATCAACAACAGAGGGAAGGGAACACAGAGAGGGGTATATGGGAATGCCCTGTACCATCTTTGCATTTAATTTCTATAATTGTAAAACTATCCTAAAATAAAATTTGCTTCAAACAAGGTAAAAATACAAATAACAAAGTTACAGTATATTTTTCTGGGCAGGAAAAATTTAAAAAAGCTAATTCTCATATATCCATATTACATTTCACTCTCACATGCTGTTGATTTACAAAACCAATGAAAAATGGTCGAGAATTATCCAGGTGGCTTCTGACTCTGCTGCTGTATTCCACACGAACACCTGCTCTCCAAACACTTCCAACTGGGATTCTATCTCATTCAATGGAGAGAGAGAAAAAAAAAAAAGAGCAACTAAAATGTGCCAGGAGCTGTGGTAGGTCTGAGGATTCAAAGACAGGAACAAGCCCAGCCTCTAACCTCAAAGTCCGGAGTTGGGGTTCTCAAACAGGCAAAATCACTTGTGGAAATTTTTAAATGTGATAGATCACACTTTCAAAAACACTGATCTATAACATCTGTAAATGGAAATCAAGAAGAAAAACAAATACCATGGAAAGATAGGTAATTATTATTTCTAAGTTTTAATAAGTCATCAAACCAAAATATAAATTTGTATGTTCAAATTATGTTTAAAAGCCATTTATTTTATGTGTGTTGATTTGGAAAGCAGTGTGCCCTCAGCACATTTATATCATAAATATAGAGTTTATATGTAATCTATAATAATATCTTGGGGCTTCCCTGGTGGTTCAAATGGTAAAGAATCTGCCTGCAATGTGGGAGATCCAGGTTCAGTGAACAGAGGAGCCTGGCAGGCCACAGTCCATGGCATTGCAAAGAGTCAGACATAACTGAGCATGCACACACATGTAAGATCTTGCCTATTGGAAATATATGTTGAGCTAAACACAGTGCAGTAGGTGGCTCAGTGGTAAAAAAAACAAATCCACCTGCCAGTGCAGGAGAAGTGAGTTCAATCCTGGAAGATCTCCTGGAGAAGGAAATGGCAACCCACTCCAGTATTCTTGCCTGGAAAATCCCATGGGCAGAGATCCTGGTGGGCTATAGTCCATGGGGTCACAGAGAGTCAGACACGACTTAGTGACTGAGCGCGATAACATCTGTCATAAATGCTGGGACAGATGAACACTCTAGGGATTGCTGACTTTGATCCTGGTGGAGAAGCTGTGGGAGAAGCAGAGGGGAGGGTAGCCAACCCACCCCTGGAAGGCAGGAAAGGATTCCTAGGAAAGATTTACTTGACCAGCCATGAAGTAAATTGGTTTTACTCCAATAGCAGAATGAACTTGAGGGACTTCCCTGCTGCTGCTGCTGCTGCTGTGTCGCTTCAGTCGTGTCCGACTCTGTGCGACCCCATAGATGGCAGCCCACCAGGCTTCCCCGTCCCTGGGATTCTCCAGGCAAGAACACTGGAGTGGCTTGCCATTGCCTTCTCCAATGCGTGAAAGTGAAGTCGCTCAGTCGTGTCCGACTCTTAGCGACCCCATGGACTGCAGCCTACCAGCCTCCTCCACCATGGGATTTTCCAGGCAAGAGTACTGGAGTGGGGTGCCATTGCCTAGTGGTCTGGTATTTAAGAATCTGCCTGCCAGTGCAGGGGACGCAGGTTCAATCCCTGGGCGGGGAAGATTCCACATGGCGTGGGGCAAGTGGGCCCCTGTGCTGCAACTACTAAGCCTGCGCTCTAGAGCCTGTGCAATTAGGAGCCCACACACTGCAACTGGAGAGTAACCCCTGCTTGCCGCAACTGCAGAAAGCCTGTGTGCAGTGACAAAAATTCAGTGCGGCCAAAAATAAATAAACAAATAAATATTTTTTAAAAAATAAAATAAATAGTTGTAGGATGGGAGAAAAAAGGAAAGAAAGAATGAACTTGAGGACACACTGCTCAGAGCAGGGAAGGCTCCGTACCAAGAATATTTACAGCTTCCGAAAGCAAGTGAACACTGGCTGCAAAGTACCGACCCTCTGCAGCTGGAAACCAGTAACACAGATTAGCCTAAGTCATGCCATCCAGGGTCAGAGAAAGGGGCTTTGTTCATTTGAATTCAAGTGGCTTCCCTGGTAGCTCAGAGGGTAAAGAATCTGCCTGCGAAGCAAGAGAGCTGGCTTTGATCCCTGGGTCGGGAAGATCCCCTGGAGAAGGGAATGGCTACCCACTCCAGTCTTCTTGCCGGGAGAATTCCATGGACAGAGGAGCTTGGAGAGCTACAGTCCGCAGAATCCCAAAGACTCAGACACAGCTGAGGGACTAACACTAACCCAGACAAAATATGCAAAGAGGACTTTAGAGCCTGAAAGGATGCTGCAGAAAACCATCCTGCCTCCTCTCACTTGCATGGTCATCTCACTGGGAGAGCTTCTTCACATGCTAATAGCTTTCTCAATTTAGCCTACTTGAATAGCAAAATATTTGCGTCATACGGACTCTCGTTGCTTGGCTTTGACATGTCTTTGCTCTTTATTTTTTTGTCTTCTCTAGGATCAGCCTGCCAACAGGCCTGTCTCATGATTGTCAGTGTTTCCATTTTTAGCAGCCCTCAGGCCCCCTACCTTTCAAATTTACTTTCAAACTGAATATCTAAGTCTGAATTAAGGAAAAATCACTAAAATGAGTGCCTAAGACCCATAAGGAAAGCTGAGCACTGAAGAATTGATGCTTTTGAACTGTGGTTTTGGAAAAAACTCTTGAGAATCCTTTGCACTGCAAAGAGATCAAACCAGTCAATCCTCACAGAAATCAGTCCTGACTATTCATTGGAAGGACTGATGCTGACGCTGAAGATCCAATCCTTTGGCCACCTGATGCAAAGAACTGATTCCTTGGAAAAGACTCTGATGCTGGGAAAGACTGAGGGCAGGAGGAGAAGGGGAAGACAGAGGATGAGATGGTTGGATGGCATCACCAACTCCATGGACATGAGTTTGAGCAAGTTCCGGGAGTTGGTGATGGACAGGGAAGCCTGGAGTCCATGGGGTTGCAAAGAGTAAGACATGACTGAGCCACTGAACTGAACAGAAGACACTTCACTGATGTCCCCATCTGCTTCATCAGTGATGAAGCATTCTCCCCATCACTTCACAGTGATGTCCCCATTGATGTCCCTCAACATTTATGTGCAGCCTGCAGGGCACACAGCGGTCCTGGAATGCCAGTGAGCAGAATCATTTAGTTCAAAACCTGACTTAAAACACCCAGTGAGACTTCCCTGGTGGTCTAGAGGCTAAGACTCTGAGCTCTCGATGCAGGGGGCCCAGGTTCTATCCCTGGTCAGGGAACCAGATCCTGCATGTCACAACGAATATCCCACACATTGCAACTAAGACCTGGTGCAGTCAAATAAATTAATTAATCAAACAAACAAACAAAAGCACTCAGCAATTACAACAGGACTCAGAAAACAGCAGGTCTCCATAAGTATTCTCTGAATCATTTATTTTGGGCTCTTTTTTTTTTTTTTTTTTCTTATCTCTCATTCTTAACCATGTGTAGCTGGGTTGAGGTTGACAGAAAACTGAGCACCACTCTAGGTAAGAACCAATGATGAGAAAAATAAAATTGGAAAGTTACAGGGAAATCAATGCTTACCTTCTTCCTAACACAAACCCAATATGATAAGACTTCTTCGGCATGAAACACCAGACAAATATTACCTACTGACTGACTTAAAAATTATGGGAAGTAAATGTCAATTCTTTATTACAGTAATCAAGAAGGAGATTTACCTTCAACACCATTCTTTTTTTATTTAGATTTTATTACTTCGAGAAATTCTGCAGCATAAGACCTAGCAACAAATTCAGTAAATACACAGGACTTTTTTTAAGGGTGCTCAGTTAATTCAGCCACAGACAAATTCTCAACATAAAGCATAGGCTTTTTCTTGTAACAGCAGAAGAAATGGATAGGAAGTAGCTGGTTGGATAAGAAGGATCCAGTGGGACACAGAGGAAAGTGAGAACAGCTTTCTCAACCCACTTGCAAAATATCCATAACTCCTCAGCGTAAAGTCCATTACAATGAAATCCACCATGATTTTTTAAATGAATGTGAGTAAAGATGGACTGTAATCTTTATTTTAAAGAACCCACATGGTTAGGTATAAAATATAGTATTTCATTTCACGATTTTTTTCCTTCTCCAAATGTCCCATAAATCAGTGGACCTGCAAACACACACAAACTTTAATTTTCCTTTGCCTGCTGTAATACTAGTTATTCAGAGTCTGACAATAAATATTTGTTAACAACTAACTCTGCAGTTATCAGAGTACTGTCAGATACCAGACTGCATGGGTAGGTCAGGGTTATCTAGGGAGAAAATGTATCTGAAGGGGAAATATATTTCTTCCATCAAACACAATCCAGGAGCTTCTAACACCAGAAAGAGAGTTATTGCCTGAAAGTCAAAGCAGAAATTAAAAGCACAGAATCCAGGAGTTAAACTAGAAAACAGGCCAAGTCAAAAGCCTGGAGACTCGCTATGGCAGCAGGTACCTAGCTGGTGGCCGGAGGGCTGGGCCAGAAGTCTGTGTTGGTGCATCAAGAGGAGCTGTTTCTCAGAAGGTCATGTGAATAGCTATCAGATGAGGCACTCCCACTGATGATACATGAAGACTTTGTGCAAGATACCTATCTCAAAACTTCAGTGTAGCCCAGCCTCTAACAGTATCCCGATCAATGGCATTAAACTGAAATCTATCACGCTTCCAGACCATCACAACAGTTTTCCTCTATTTGGAGAAATAGTCCTCTCTACAGACTATACAAAGCTTTCTATACAATAGGCACCAAAAGGCAAACAGGTCACACAGCACAGACTCACATGGGAAGCTGTATACCCTTTCTCTTTGCTTGCCTTGCTTGCCTGCAAACAATACAAACCTTTCTGAACAAATGAAAGTGAACTTTGAAACTAGCAAAACATTTCAGGCACCCTGCCACAGACACTCTCCAAGCAACTGCAGGCCGTTTGCCAGCCTGTATAGGTTGAAATTTCTTGCCACGTACTGGATCTGTGGTTAAATGAGCCCAGCAGAGAATTACAGCTTTGATGCTTTGATGTGAAAAATCACTAACAGATCTTGATCGAAGGATAAGAAAAAAACTAGTAAATTTTCCGTATGATGGTGCATGTGGGGCCTCACTGAAGCCAATATTACCTTCATTCAACATCTAAACTGTATTTTTTTCCATTAACTTAAAAAGCTCTACTATAATCTTTCCTGCAATTTACCAAGCAATGTGCAAGGGATCTTACATGCATACACTTTTTTAATTTTTTTCATTATATATTTTTATTTTTGGCTCTCCTGGGTCTTCACTTGCTGCTTGAGCTTGTCTCCTGTTTCGGTGAACGGGGGCTACTCTCTAGTTGTGGCCCTTGTGCTTCAACGGTGGTGGCTTCTCCTTTTGCAGACCACAGGCTCTCGGGCTCACAGGATTTGGTAGCTGTGGCTCCCAGGCTCTAGAGCACAGGCTCAGTGGCTGTGGTACGGCTTAGTCGCTCGGAGGCATGTGGGATCTTCCCAGATCAGGGGTCAAACCCATGTCTCTTGTATTGGCAGGAGGATTCTTTACCACTGAGTCACCAGGGAAGCCCTTAGACGCATACACTTTTTTTTAAAGACTTAGAACAGCTCCACTATCTCCATTTTGCAAAAAAGGAAACTAAGACTCGATATGCAACATAGCTGGGATTCAACCATGCAATTCCAAGTCCAGATCCTTTCTGATAACTCTAACATGTTTCACAAACTACACAGAACATGGGCTATTCTAAAAATAATCCTGGGATTCACCATTGCTACGAAAATAAGTTATCGGGATGTGAAAATGTAATAAAATAGCAAAGGCACTTAAATAATTACCAGTCTCAAGGGCTCCTAAATAATTATCAGCCTCAGCACAGACTGGGATGATGACAGCTTCCACAGCTGAAAGAGAGCAAGAAAACACAGAGCCCAAGTCCAAAGACACACACTTCTGTCCCAGAGACCCAGAAATCAGGTTTGTCTTTTAGACTGGAAGTTAAGCATCTTAAAACTCAAAATTCAAGTAAGTCATTCAAAATTTGCCATTTTGGATTAATTTCCTTTGAAATCAGTAGAGGTTTAAAAGTTCAGAGATCCAAACACCGTGGGGGTGGGGGTGGGGAGGAGCAATGTATAAAAAGGCAATTCATTGAAGAATTTCTCCAAAGAGCCAAAAAACATATGCAGAGTTCAATTTCACACACAAACGAACACACACAATCCAAGTCCAAACAAATATATACTAGTTTTCATCTCTCTCCCTTTTGTAGATGGCAGTTTAACAGTGAAAGCATATTTGCCCCAGAAATTACCCAAATGAACTAAATTATATGTACACAGGTCATTACTGTTAATATTTTTTAAATGGGATACACTATGGCCAGAAGGTTTCAACTTCAGTTTAAAAAAGAAAAACTCTGCTTGTAGGAATTTAGACCTAAAAGTGTACACTTGTATAGTCACCAAAAAAGAGCTGTGGCAGGGCAAACAAAACAACAATGATATGGAGGGAGAGAGGAACTGGAAATTTGCCAGTTTGTATAATTTTAATTCTGCATTGAATTTTTTAAGAAGGGACCTGATTATTTAAATATATCACTAAAAATTAGATTTAGGATCAAAAATGTACTTCAATAAACAAAGTGAGATAGTGAAAGTCACTCAATTGTGTCCAACTCTTTGTGAACCCATGGACTATAGCCTGCCAGGCTCCTCTGTCCATGGGATTCTCCAGGCAAGAACACTGGAGTGGGTTGCCATTTCCTTCTCCAGAGGATCTTTCCTACCCAGGGAGTGAACCCAGGTCTCCTGCATCGCAGGCAGATTCTTTACCGTCTGAGCCAATGCTTCATTAAGCATTAATGCTTCTTAATGTAGCATTGAGAGTAACCCCACAGAGAGGGCCACAGTAATTCCCATCCAGCTCAAAATCCAAGTTTCAATACTTTCTGGTTTAAACAGAAAGTTTCTAAGCTGTGTTCCTTTAGCCCTGGACTAAAATTGCACTTTGTCACAATGGTAGGACTGGGCTATGACTCATCTTCCTCTGCCAAACAATGAAAGTTCTAGTTCAGTGGGAAAAAACTACTTGAGCTGCCAGTTCATTGAACTGTTCAAATCAAGGTCAAAATATTGCAGCAGGGTAAGGGAGTCACCAAGCCCAAATCCCATCTAATTCCCACACCAGTCTATCAGTGGCCCTCCAACTAAATCCTAAATTTGCCGACAATTAGAGTAGGAAGCACCTGGTGCCCTCTAACTAGGGTCAAAGAACCGTAGTGAAACATGAAACCAGGACCCATATCATAATCATACCTTTCAAGTAATGCCAAGGAAAACCACAACTAAAAAGATGACAGAGTGCACAGCGTCAGCTTAAATACATTTTAAGTACCATTTTAAGCCTAAATACATTTTAAGTGCCATACCAACACAATATTTGATTTTCCATTCCTATATTGTAGGTAGCAGGCAAAGTTTATTTTCAATTGACTATATTTTTATAATTTTTACAGAACTTACTATTCCTTTTATTTACCGGGAACTGTTACTACAGCTTGCAAGTTGCTTTGAAACATATTACCTAATTATTCGTGACCAAAATCACCTGGGGGATGCTACTGATTGGGGACCTGTCTCAGAAGTTCAGTGACTTACACACTGATGCCACAGGCAACTGAGACATGGATCCCCTCCCTCAAACAACTCTTCATTACCATGTTAATTACACTTCTCATTCCCCCCCAAAGTTCTTCAGTTTCAAACAACTCACTCCATCTACCCTTAACCCAACTGAACAATTATTTTTCTCTCAAGCCTCGGCAAATTACATTCCCCTAACCACTAACTCATTTTCTTTATAAACATTAAGATCAGCTAAAATTTCACAAGCCCTGAGAAACTCCCTCAGACAAACCTCACTGCACTCTGACAACTCTAAATACTCATACAGCCTTTATATTCATACAGCCAATGGGTGAGTCAGGCAGCCACTAATTCCTGGCAAAGATGATCACACTTCTTCCTTTCAAACTAACCCTGGCACCCAGAACCTCCCTGTAGTGTCCACAATAGGCCCCACCTCCATATTCAGACAGACACAGACACCCCAGCCCCTGGTCAAATTCTTATTCCAAAGTTCTCCACTTGCCTTGCTTCATGAGGACACTACCATCTAGGACCTCTGTCTCTTCAGAGCGGTCTGTTCAGTGCACCCCGAGCTGGCCTATTCCCCAGCGAGCTCTTCCAAGAGCTTCTTCCCAATGACAGCCATCTTCAGACAGACCATAGTCTCATGTAACACACTCTTCTCCATCAGCTCAAACCAGAAAGCAGGAGGTCTGGTCCTCCTGTAGCCTCCTCCAGCTCAGAGGAATCTGTTCACCCACCCATTCCTCAAGCGGAACCTGAGATTCCCCTGCTAACAGGCATGGGTTGAGTGCAGAAGGACAGCATAAGCTTCCTTCCTGTCCTTCTTCTGGAGCTTTCAGTCTAACAGGGAACCATACACTTCCCCCATATGCTTCCATCTTGAATCCCCATCAGAATCACTTGGGCAGCTTTTGAACAGTTAGAGTCAGGGCCTCAGTCTAATTATACCAAGATCCCCGGTGTGGGGCTCCAGCATGCTGGTGATTCTAACGTGCAGCCAAGGTTGAGAATATGTGAACCCATTCAAAATGACTGACTCAGAGTTCTGGTCAGCCTGAAGAGAAGGCAGGAAGGATGGCAAGAAAAGCGAGGCCTCCCAGAAGTGGCTTCCTGGGCAGACCTAAATCATCTTCGCGTTGTTAGATGCCTGCAACTCCGAGTAATTTTTTTATTTCACACCTTCAAGCCTTTTTTTAAAAACTTATTCTCCTTCAATTAGATTATTTGTTAACATTTGGGCATTTGTACACAGACATCAAGATTAAGAAAAGGCAAAGGAAATATTTTAAATATTTTAAAATGTAATGATTCTATACCAGAGAGAGAGAGATACAGATAATCAGATTTCAACTTACTGAGAAGCAAATGCACTAAAATAGAGTTGCACATTTTAGAAGATAACACAGGGCAAAAGGATGGGCAGTTTCAAAAATAACACTGAAAGGCTTATTTTCAACAAATATATATTTCAATTTATTCCATTTTATTACTTGTTTTATTACTCCCTTTAGGTTCTGCAAAAGTCATTTGAAACCTCAACCCCAGTAACATCAACAGTTTAATGCAAAACACTTATGGTTTCACTCTTTCCACCTTACTTGAGGTCTGTTAATAAAGGATTCACCCCAAAGTTTAATCTATTATGGAGAGTGCTTGAAGATCAAAAATAGCCACATATTGCAATGGAATATGCCACGCATAAACATGTACTTTTTTATACCTTTATTTACAAGATCACTAAAGAGAGCTTTCCTGTAGATATATAAAAATAGTAAATCAATAACAGCCAATAAGAAAAGAACCTAGGTCCTTACAAATCATATACACACTAATCTTCTATTTTTATTAAAATAATGTGCCCTAAAATGTATTTTTTAAAAAAATACTTTCTACTTTCCTAAAGCCTTTGGACTGACCACAGAGTAGGAAATAATGCTATATGAATGAATGAGAATTCATATTTAAAGCTGAAGTCTACCCGTATAAAAGTTTGCTTATTATTTAAAAGTTTATTTGAATTTTTTACTTCTAATTATCTTCCTATTTCTGAGACCCTTGGTAGCAAGACATTACTGCACAGACTAGCAGACAATGAAGATTATTCATGCTGGGAAAAGGAAGAGAATTAAGTGAAAGTCAAGAAATATATTTGAAAGGCTACAAGCTGCAATGCTGCTCTTGTACCTGAGGTTTTAATTCAGGTTTCTGACAGATATTTTAATTTTCTGTTGAGACCACACGGTTCTTTACATAAGAGAGAAAAGTAACAGCCAACAAAATGAATTATACCATGCTGATCTCTTATTACACTTGGCCAAGAAGCCAAATTTGCTAAGGAAACATGGGCTGCTCCAATCATTCTAGTTGAGAATTCATTCCTGGAGAGGATGCCTACCAGCATTTACCATCACATTCACATGGAGTTAGGAAGGAAAACTTAAGAGGGAAAGAGTAATTCCAAAAGAAAGAAAACCATTTTTTAAAAATTCTGACCAGTCTAAAAGTTGTTCCATACTAACAACATTCAAGCATGATATGTAAGGTCAAGTATTACACATCACTTGAGTTTTTTTATTTTTTTCCCATAAAGTTTCTTTGATCTATATGGACATCAGAACTAATCAAAAAATCTAGGTCCCCCTGGAAGTAAACTCCAGCAACAGAAAAGTGCATGATCACATCTAACATGAAGTTCCGCCTCTGAGTTCTTCTGCACAAGACTGCCTAAACACAAAACCCCTCCATTTACAATCCGCCCAAAAGTACAATGTCTGATTCTCCCCTTAATCAGCTCTGAACCACTTTTAAAAGTAAAATACATTTTTAGTCAGCACAGTAAATCAAGTACAATAGTACACTATCCCTATGCAACAGCGCAAAGGAAACTTTCTCTATAGGACCGAAATAAGCTAGTTTGAAAATACATGAAACATGCTGTCACAACAAATATATGGCTCCTTATGTACTTTTTTCCAAGAAGCCAAGAACTGGAAAATCATCGCATTCTGAAGAAAAGATGAAACCCCACAATGCTGGTCTCGACTCCTCAGACTCTACAACAGATGCGACATCAGGAAGAACATGCCGGGGTGTTCCCATCCCCAGCTTGGTCCTGCCTCCAGCAGCTCTGTTACTTAACACACTGGGTTCAGTAAGTGACTGAGAGAGCCCCGTCTTGGCTGACATCCTCTTTTCAAAACCTCAGGGGAGGGAGGGCAGAGAGTCAGGCAAGCTAACAAACTTACCTGGTAAATGCTTGCCAGACTGGCGAGCTACGTGTCCTGGCACATCAAATCTGTACTTTTTCCAACGAAACGCGGTGGCCGCCGGGCCGCTCATCACCTACATTTGCTTAAGTGACGAGGAAAAAGATGCAGAGGAAGTGGATTTTAACAGAAGCAGCCTGCGAACTGCACACTGGGATGTCCTGTTTCGCCGTGGCTTTTATTTTTCCCATGAGAGGATCTGACTAAAACCTAGCTGAATCTCCTCTAAATACCAGACAGGATGTTACACTTCGCAGTTAGTGAAAATTCCTTAGGTCATTTTCTGTCACTGTTCTTTTAATTGTCTCAACGGAGGGCCTTTGAATGTTTCTGATCCACTACAAAGAGATTGTAACTTTGCTTCCTGTTTTTGACAGCGTCAGCTGATAAGGACACCTCCACCCACCTCCTTACCCACATGTATATAAATAGAGGTGTTTGCCATGGGTATACAACTGGACTGAAGAGTTTGGTTATATATTAACTCTACTTCAAAGCATAAATTGAACTTGTTATTTCACTTCAATATGCATATACACCTTGGGAAAAATGGAACTCAAAAGAATTTCTTAATTCCTTAGAGATTGCTATTATGGAAAAAAATACATTCAACCACACAGAATCATAAGATCAGAGGTAACAGTTTTGACTCATATTTTCCAGCCTGATCTATCTTGTGTATTTGCCTTGCTCTTTTATTATCACGGAACACAGATGTCAGGTGCCTCAGTGGTAAAGAATCAATGCTGGAGTCACGAGTTCAATCCCTGGGTCGGGAAGATCCCAGGGAGAAGAAAATGGCAGCCCACTCTAGTATTCTTGCCCAGAAAATCCCATGGACAGAGGAGCCTGATGGGCTACAGTCCATGGGGTTGCAAAAGAGCTGGACACGACTTAGCAACGCAACAACAGCAACATACAGATGTCATCCACACACATTCAACAGCAAGGAAAACCATGACCCATACTGCCTCATGGGCTTTTTATTCCTGTTTAACTCTTTTTTTTCTCTCCTGCTTCGAAACAAAAACTTTCAACTTACAAGCAAAGATTTTCATAACGTAGGTTCTCTTGTCAGGATACACACAGATTTAAATCAGAAGACATCTCTCTTCCTGCTACTGGCTGAGATACAGTCAGTCCTTGGCCACTCTCCTCTTCCTTATCTCTGTATTTTCTAGACTAGAAACCATAGGCCTGGCAAAACACCCTCTCTAAGCCTCAATATCCAAACCTGTAAAATGAGAGTAGAGACCTCACCTGTCTCGTGGGATTGTGGTGAGGAGAGAGAGAGTGAAAAGCACAATGCTATAGATTAGGTCACATGTTCAAAGCCTGATTTTTTTTTTTTTTTGGTAACAGCTTTATTTAGATATAATTCACATAGCATGCAATTAACACATTTAAAGTATATTATTCAGTGGCTATTAGTATATTCACAGAGTTAGGCATCCATTACACAATCAATTTTAGAACATTTTCATCACCCCAAAAAGCACTCAATCTCCATCTTCTCTCTGCACCAACCCCCTAATTCTAGTCAACCATGAAAATCTAATTTCAATCACTATAGATTTCACATAAATGAAATCATAGAATATGTAGTCCTTTATGACTGCCTTGTTTTACTTAGCATAATGTTTTCAAAGTTTCTTTCATGCTGTAGTATGTCAGCATATCATTTTGTTTTACAGCTGAATAATCTTCCTTGTATGAATATCCTACATTTTATTGATTCACTTATCAATTGGCAGACATTTGGGTTGTCTTTACCTTTCAGCTAACATGAATAATGCTGCTGTGAGCATTCATGTACAAATTTTTATATCAACAGATGTTTTTATTTCTCTTGAGTATAAATACCCAGGAGTAGCATTACTGGATCATATAATAGGATTCTACAGTTAACCTTTGGAAGAACTGCCAGACAGCTTTCCAAAGTGGCTGCACCATCTTCCATTCCTTCACTAGCAGTACATGAAGGATAAAATTCTCTCCATACTCACCGACACCTATTTTTATCTAGTTTTTATTTTTTTCATTATAGCCACCCTAGTGGGTGTGAAGTGACATCATCATGGCTTGATATACATTTCCCTGATGGTTGTCAAAGCCCAAATACAAAAATGTATTTCAACACTTTAATCTGGTATAACATACCAGCTAAATACTGCTGGTGTTCAGATTACATCTCTAAGCAAGAGGCTGCTAAAGCAGTTGGTTTATCTTCCCCTACCCAAGGGCTGCTTATGAACACATTAAATTCTAAATCAGTTGTTTCCACATGTCTTTCTGTATTTGTCTTCTTCCTAAATAGAAACAGTCTCAATTAAAGCAGCCTTTTATAAGTGAATAACCATAATTATTTATAGGAAGAAATTTTAGACAAGATTTAATTTAAGATTAAGGTTATTACAAAATTTTAAGGAAGCCAAGAGGAACAAGTCAGGATTCTAGATACTACCGATGTCTTCCCCTTTTCTCTAAAAAATGTGATATTGAGAGAAGGATAGTAATTATTCTGATTCAAAGGGATTATCCAATAAAATTCAAAGAGATTATTTAATCCAAAATTCAAAACATATAATCCAATCTAACTTGAGGGATTATCATATTTTCTAATTTGAAGTCTTTATCTAATCTAACTCAATCTCATTCAAAGAGATATTCATTTTTTCAGATTTCCGATGTTTGAAAAAATTCATGTACAATGAAATGAATTATTTTATTCCAAAAATATTCTATTTTAAATTATTTTTAATGCCTTAAAAAATTAAAAAGAATAAAGTCTACATAAAACACAAGAAGGAAAATACAAAAAGGCTACAAGCTTTAAAAAAATAACTTTTCGCCTGTTTTTCAATATAAGGCCTCAGGCCCCACAAGATGTATTAATAATATGATTCATTCATCTTCTAAGAAATTTTCCATGTCCCAAGGCTGCACTATGTAATCCACTGTTTTTGTTATTTCTTGGCATACAGCTGACTATGAAACTGACCGCTGAACTTTCCTATGTCAAATAGAACTTTCCATTGTGGGAAATTTTAAAACATTCATATTAAGCTAAGTGGAAATGTCATCAGAGTTCAGGAGCAAATACGGCTTGTATCACCCATTACAATTTCTAAACCAGATTTTACACAGGAAAGGCAAACCATTGAATGAAAACAACAAGTACAAAGGCCACATTGGAGTTTCTGTAAATACTTGACGGTGAAGAAAATCAAAAGCAACAATTGGTTTATCAAGGTTATCTGAAAGTTCTTCCAAAAAAAGTCTAAAAGAAGAGCACTTTTACAAACTGTTCTGTAATGTCTACCCACTGACCCCTTCTTCTGCTAGATTACACGGTGGCCTCATTTCTAGTTCTCATGAAATCAATAGACCATTTATGTCCCAAGTATCTGTCTAGGGTATGCACTTTCTTATTCAATTTGGTGTTGACAGCAGTAATCAAATTTTGTACATACCACTAGCTCTATTATAGCTCAATGGCTACTGGCTGCCAGCCTAGGTCTACTCTCAGCCAAAAGGAAGGGAAAGAGTAGCCTGCAGAGAGAATTACAGACCGCATCAGCTGACACTACAGAAGGTGGTGTGGAAGTGAGACAGTGAAGCAGAGGCCTTCAAGACAAACCCTCCTTCCACCGGGGAGACACATGCCGGGCACATCAGCACAGCCAAGCCCGAGTCAGCCAACCTTGACCATTTTCTTCATTCCCTCTGTTATCTGCAAAGCTCTGGGTTTTGAACATCTTATTACAACTTTCCGTTCTAACCAATGAACCTACACCTACGCCTGCAGAGCAGCAGACAAAAGCCAGAAATAAACCATACCCTCCAACACTAGGGAGATGAAAAGTGAGGCATCACAGGTGACAACACTTCCCATGAACTGTCCAGATACAGTCAGTTCCATGTTGTAACTAGGATCAAGGCTTTTTCTTGGATCAAAGATTTTTCAATTAATCTTCTTCTGCTAAAACAAGGTCAGCTTTAAAAAAAAAAAAAAAATGAGGAGGGATAGAAACCTAGAAGTCTACTCAACCTGCATTTTTAGAGTTCAAAGTCTCTAGGAAAACCATACTCCTGCTAACAGATATTCTCTGCTTAAAGGGAGCACGGATGATACCACTTCTTGCTATCTAAGGTTGGCTAAAGCAACTATTTCCTCATTTTTTAAAACCTGAAATAATTTTAGACTTACCCAAAAAGTTGTAAAAAATTGTACAGGGTTTTCATAGTCCCTTAATCCAGCTTCCCCAAATGCTACCATCTTACAGAACCAGAGTACTTCTGTCCAAACCAGAAAATTAGCACTGATGCAATACATTGAACTACTCTACAGATCTTATTTAAATATCTCCAGTTGTTCCCCAGGACCTGCACACAAGCAACACTTCAAAAACACATCCTTTCATTCACTCTCTAATGAATGTTTCTGATCCCCTCACCAGAAGTCCTATTTTCTTTCATGTTGATGAGGTAGTTTCATTAGTAACCATTAGGTGTTCCAGTCTAGAAATGCTTATTTCCTCCACAATTCTCTCCACAGCTAATCTGAGGGTCTTATCAGCCTCATCTTGTAAACACAGGTCAAACTGAGTTTCACAATTCCTTGTCCAGAACACTTAGAGCATAGAGGAGCTCACCAAACCAGAGCCTTTCCCACTTGAGAAAAGTTACGTAGGCTATGCATTCCCCTGGAGGAGCTAGTGGTGAAGAACCTGCCTGCCAATGCAGGAGACATAAGAGACAGGGGTTGCATCCCTGGGTCAGGAAGATCCCCTGGAGAAGGAAACGGCAACCGACTTCAGCAATCGTACCTGGAGAATCCCACGGACAGGGGAACCTGGAAGGCTACAGTCCCTAGTACCCCATAGAGTCAGACACGACTGAAGTGACTTAGCACAGCACCCAAGACAAAGACAGCAAGACGTAGGATAATTTCCCCCAATCAAATACACTAATACTTCTGCAGTAAATATGTGTGTTTTAGGAGGTAAGTGAGATAAGGAAAGATTTCAAAAGCATCCCAACACTTCTGGTCAAATTTTGCCCCCAAAATGAGCTCAGGTCAAGCTCAGGTTTTACTATCAAATGAATTAAAAAAAACCTTTCTGTTTTCAGAGTTCTTTTTAGCTACTGTAACTGCAAATGAGAGAGTGTGGACCTCTACCAATGAAATCTGTGGCTTCTTGTGTTGCCCACCCACCTTCACACCACATCCACTTTCACCTCCAGTGTTACCTCTGGCTCCAGGCTCTCTTCACTCCAATTAACCCTCCCAGAGTCTCCAGGGTGACCTTTGTAAATTACTTGCAGCTCTCTAGCTTCAAAATCCTTCAAGATTTCCCATGCAAAAAAAAGGAGGTTGGAGTCTAATCTTACGCAGTTTAGTTTACAAGGCTCTCCACCATCTAAGCCAACCCTTTTGACTAGAACAGTGCTACACCCAAGAAGAAAACAGAATTGAAAAAGGTGTAATCCCTGTCCTCAAGATGCTGCCAATCTAATTCAGTCTCTTGAATATTTTCATCAAACTGAAAATATAGAATGTAGCTTCTCCAACCATCAAAGGAATATGGGAATTTTTTTTTAACTCATTCTTTTCTAGCTAGGAAATTCTACCTTAGCTCTTGATCACATTAAAGATTACTAATAAAATCCCATATGTTAACATGAAAAGGATTTTTTACATGATTTTAACAACACATGTCTAAAAATACTTGCTATGCTACTGTTCCAAATACAAAGAGCGAAAGCCAGAAAAACTTTTCTAAAAACAAGCAAACCCAAAAAAGCAACGTCAAAGATGGTATTTAATGGGCTGAGTGAGTTCTCATGAGATTGTTTTTCCAAAGCACAAAGATATAAATA
The DNA here is from genome assembly GCF_032405125.1 of Capricornis sumatraensis. Classification (NCBI taxonomy): domain Eukaryota; kingdom Metazoa; phylum Chordata; class Mammalia; order Artiodactyla; family Bovidae; genus Capricornis; species Capricornis sumatraensis. The sequence goes on along the minus strand of NC_091081.1, from coordinate 69,086,663 downwards.
AAACCTGAAACCATGTCTTTGTTTCCATATTAGTATATTAATGGAAGTGAATGACATTATAACCAGCAAAATTATGTTAGAGAGAGCTAAACAAAAATCCCCACCACCAAAGAGCTCAGAATTTATCCCCAACCACATAGAGACCTATCTCTGATGCAGACTTTAAGGAACATACACCAATGAAAGAGGAAAGAAATCATATTTTAAGTATTTTGGTTTTATTTTCTAATGTGCAAATAGTCAGACACACAGAATGGTAAAAGTTCCTACATATTGTATTTGAAGATAAATTATAACATTTCTTACAATTATCTCAGGAAAAGTGCACAAAAGCAGTAAGCATAAGAGATAAAGAATAGTACCACTGAATCCCATAATGATGGGGGTAGAGAGAAGTGGTCGGTATATACCTGCTTCTTCCTACACCAAGAGAGGGGAGGAGGCTTCCTTCCCAGGGCTGTCTTCCTCTCACAGCAGACTGTGTGTGTGACTGTGTGTACACACACATGGCAAGATTTTCACTGGCAGTGCAAAGTTACTTCCAAACAGAAGTGACAACTGCTGTGATCTGACCGAGGTGAGATACACGTGGCTGACAGCACTCATGGTAGAACAGGCCAACACTGCACGGACATCAAGTGACGCTACCACTCTGTAAAAGCCAGGATCCACTCTGCCAGGGCCGTGGTAGAATCTTGTAATGCCTGCCGCTTAAGGCAGGGGTTCCTGGCACAACCACTCATGTGGCAAACACCTCACTCTAGCAGAAGGAAGGAAGGTTATCACCAGGGTTCTTCAGGGAGCAGGAACAGGTATTTAAGGAGACATGAAAAGAGACGAATAAAACTCAGCTGCTTTAAAAAGAACTTTTAAAACATTACCAAACAAGAAAGGAAGGGAGTAATTTTCCCAAATTTTCTACATGTTCTGTTTCTATCAATTGGGCAAAAAATAAACATTGTCATTTTTCATTTACCTTTGTATTGTCATCCTTTAGCATGGAGCCTGAAATGTTGTAAGGACTTAGTAAATGAGCATTTACTGAAAGAATAGACACAAGCTGATGTGGAAGACATCAGAACAAAAGTTAAGAGTGATCCAGGATAGTGAGAGGAACCCTGGGCATCTCTCACACACACAGAGCTTCCACAACAAGGCCATCTGATGCAGAAAGGAGGTACCACAGTCTATGACAGGAGCAAAATCAAAAATAGCAGTTCTGGGGCAGACTCTGCTCTGGGATCAGAGAAACTGACCAAGTGAGAAGGGTGCTTTCAGGAATGTAAAAAAGGATACATTTGGAAATAAAAGTGCTGTAAAGATAGAGGCAATATCATTGGCAAGCTGCTGGGCTGTGGAGCAAAGGTCAGCCAGTGAGTTTTCTTGAAGTACATCTGCTGTCACTGTGAGGAAAACCTCTCTAGTTTCCAGAAGGTTCCAGAACCCTCCAGCTTCATGGAAAAGTATGGGAAAAAAAAAGAAATGTGGGGATTATTCTTTGTTGTTAGTTGTAAAAACATCTAGTGGGAGAGCTGACTTAAGAATCCTGCTGACTTAAAAAACAGTCACAACCTAAAAGTTGGGAGGTGTGTTATATTCGGTGTGAATTTTTAGGACTTCAAGGCCAGGAGACAGCATCTCAAGTGACCCCAAGAGAACTGCTCTGAGGATGCAGGGGGAGGAGTCAGGTTATATAGAAATGTACAACAAAGGGCAAGTAGTCTGAAAAACAAAAGTATTTTTGTGAATTAAAGAAAACCAGATTATCTCAAGTTAAGGAATTTAGTGTTTTTCTATGAATGGGAAGATGCAAGAGTCTGGGCTCACTGAAATCATTCCTTTCATATGCTGCTTCTCAGCTACGTGGGGCCAGGATCCCAGTTTTTTTTCCTCAGTGCTCACCAGAGGGAGTGGTTGCAGCCCAATGGATGCCGGATCTCCTTCTTAGTTGCCCTTGAGGGCTGGAATGGCTGATGACTGTGACATCCTAGTTTATTGACACAGCAGGAAATACTCCATTTCTCACTCCCATAGGGCACAACACCCTATGAAGCTGGACATGTCACTCATAACAGTTTGCCCTTTGGTCACCTGCAGTGACAATCTCAATTCAGTATTTCCTGTGGAGCTCTTAGGCCCTTATGCAAATCTGAAGCTGTGGGCCACTCATTAGACATGGGCATTAACTTGCATGAGTCATCTGTATATTCAGCCTGCAGCTGATACCACACAAAGATAGTCCTGCCTACTCATGGCACACCCACCCCACTCCCATGTGGGAATGAGACATAATCACCTACTGAGGGCTGGGAGTGGGGAGAAAATGAAGGATCCAGGTAAGAATGAGGCAGAAGCAATGCCAAAGAACTGACCTTGGGTATTTTAAATCCGTTTCAGGATTTCTAGGATGATGTAGCTGCCAAGAGATATCCAGGTGCATGCTATGTTGCTTCAGTCGTGCCCAACTCTTTGAGACCCTGTGGACTACAGCCTTCCAGGCTCCTTTGTCCAAGGGATTCTCCAGGCAAGAATACTGGAGAGGGTTGCCATTTCCTTCTCCAGGGGATCTTCCTGACCCAGGAGTTGTCTCCTGCGTTGACCAGTGGATTCTTTCTTTACCACTAGCACCACCTGGGAAGTCCAATAACCAGGTGAGGAACAGAGAATGCAAGTAATGGTTGTCAGCCCAGAACTTATGAGCCATGGGACTTATAAACAAGATCCCTGAGCCTTGGGCCCATGGGAGTCAGTCAGCTAATTGATTTGTTGACTTAGCACCTACTCCATGCGGTGCAGACAAGAACCAGTTCCCAGGCCTGGCAAAGTGAGGCAACTGCAGGGGGAATGCATGGTGCCCGCTGTCACTCCCTCAGGGATCAGCCCCAATACAGGCTGGGGCCTGCAAAAGGGGAAAGGAGAGGGCAGGGGCTGCCAGACGAGGTGGGAGTGACCACGACAGAGGTGAGAAGTGCACAAACAGCCTATGATTAAACCATCTACGGAGTGACAGAGAACAGGGAGGAAGACAGCAGGGTGGAGCTCGGAAACAGTACCAGAAGGTATAAAAGAGAAAAACAGCGATCCAGAAAGCAGAGGAGAAGAGAGCCAGGCCCGTAGTCCAGGGCTGCCCCTGACAGGAAGCAAGTTCTTCCACAGTTTGCAGGTTGGGACCACTTCTGTGCCACTTCATACGGAGTTCCACTTTCCATAAAATCTCTCTCCTCCAGAGAATGTTCATGAGTGAATCCGTCTATCTATAAAAAGATTTAAAAATGGAGCCAATAGAACAAACCTGGTTTTAAATGAGGACCGTTTAACACTAAAAATAACTTCCCTGAGGCTGCCAATTCAGTAGAGGGTTGGAACGACCCATGTTTCTATTGGAACATCAGTCTATAATTTGGTCAGTAAAAAGTGACCAATTTTAGGGCCCTCTGAACTTCAGAGTCCTTTCACATTTATTTTCATGGATGCCTGCAAAATTCTTACAGGTTAAGCTGTGTCAGTATTTCAGCCTCTTTAAAAAACGAGGTAACTTAGGTTTCATAACCCCAAGTTAGAGTTACTCGCTCAGTTGTGTCCAACTCTTTGCGACCACATGGGCTATAGCCTGCCAGGCCCCTCTGTTCATGGGATTCTCTGGTCAAGAATACTGGAGTGGGTTGCCGTTTCCTTCTCCATTCATGATACCAAATTCATGCCGTGAGTGTACTGAACCTCAGATCCAACTCCCTGCCCCAAGTATTTCCTCCCATCCCATCGTGGGCCTTCAAGAAGCAGCTCACTGGCTGTCAACAGCACTGCCTGAACCATCATGAAGCCCAAAGGTTTCAAAGTTGTTTCTCTGAGGGTAAATAATACTATATAATACTTCCTCTCTTCCTCAAAGTCACAGCCAAAAACCATACGAAACCAAAAGGAAATGCATGTTCCTCAACAGCAGTCAGGTCCCAGGTATCATGTAGCCAGCTCCACCCCCATCGCAGTCCCAAACTCTGGCACAAACACAAGCTGCAGAATCTTGAGGCCAGTCAGAGGTGAGCCCTTCTGCAAGAAAATGACAAAAGGCCCCAACACTTCCACTCCCCAGGGCATTAAAACCATAGCCCCGAAGGAACAAGGTGGTTATTCTTCATCTGAGTTACTAAACTGAGCCCCTCCACGCCGGAAAGAGGGGGCAGGAAAAGGAAATGAAAGCAAGTGACTCGAGGTTCTGGATTTCATATGCAAGATTAGCCAGCAACAGGTGCAGCGTTCCGGTGAAATTAAGCATCTCCAAACGCCTCTTGTCTGCACCGCACAAAGGGCCCAGGCACAGAAACCCAACATTAGCAGCGCTGTCAGAAGTGCAAGCCATCATCATTTTCTAGCCAGTAGCAATTTTGGGAAAAAAAAAAAAACATTACCAGGCAGACCACAAAATATTTCTCTGCTGACATAAGACTTCTTTCACATTATCCTCTTCTGAAACACTGTAAAATGATTTAAATGTTGGTAATCGTAAGTCATTTTTTAGTGCCTGGTGACCACCACAGTGCCTGGTATGGAGTACATGGGCAGTAAACATTTACTGGATGAATGAATGAAACCAACAGGTAAATAAGATGTTGCCGTCACAAAGAACGACAACCAAAATCTCACTTTCAAAATAGTATATAAATGTATTTTTCCACATTTCTCCAAGAAGGGAACAAAAGGCTGGAATCAGAAGCCAGGGAAAGAGATATCAATAATGAAACATATCAGGAGGTGCCAATCACCCAGCCACTGACTAAAGCCGAGAAGCCCTGTCTGCCGCCTCTTAGGATTAACAGTTCTGCACAGCACGTTCTCATTTGGAGGAGAACAAATGGGGAAAACAATCATAACCATTGAAGCAATTCACTTTCGGATTTTCCTTTCACTCCGAGTGCCATTTCACGTAACAGTTTCCACCTGCCATCACTATAGAACTTACAAAATAAATGTTGTTGCATAATCTTTCAATATGATGAAAATAATCTGCTGACGATATGTCATGGAAAATATCTTGTGCTGTATGTGACATGTATAAGAAAAATATGAGTGTGGGTAAGATGAAGTGGAAATGAAGCCATTTTATGGACTTTTAAGAACTGAAAAAAAAGTGGAGGGAAATAGCAATGAAAGTGATGAGGAATGTTATATGAATACTGTTTTAAATAAAAAGAATAATTACCAATATGAGAACATCACTGATTTATATAAGGGTTTAAATAATGATAATGATATTAATTATAAAAATAAGATTTAAGAGCACCAATAAGAATAAATCACCAAAATTATCAGGACAAGTCAGAGAACTAAGCAGTACAAATAGAAATGCAATATAATTTTATAAAATGACTATAAAGAATGACTTGATTTAATGATGCAGTTCATTCAGCTTTCTTTAAATTCATAAATTTCTCTTCTGTTTATAACTTAAGCATTCTGAATAGAATTTCTCTCACCTTTGTATATTCAATTTAAAGAATCCTTAGATTTTTTTTCACATCACTCCTTCCAAGATCCAGGGGAAATTCCCACTTTCTTTTACCTAGTACTTTGGCCACCTTATGCGAAGAGTTGACTCATTGGAAAAGACTCTGATGCTGGGAAGGATTGGGGGCAGGAGGAGAAGGGGATGACAGAGGATGAGATGGCTGGATGGCATCACCGACTCGATGGACGTGAGTTTGAGTGAATTCCGGGAGTTGGTGATGGACAGGGAGGCCTGGCGTGCTTCGGTCGCAAAGAGTCGGACACGACTGAGCGACTGAACTGAACTGAACACCCAAAGGTCTTAAACAAAATTCTTCACTGAGATACTAAGTGCCTAGTTAAGAACTACCTCAAACTTCAAGGAATAAACTGGAATTACAAGTCCATTAAGAATGTGTTTGATGAACCTACGGTCTGCCATACAGAGTGAAGTGAGTCAGAAAGAGAAAAACAAATATGGTATACTAACGCATATATATGGAACCTAGAAAGATGATGCTGATGAGCCTATCTGCAGGGCAGCAGTGGAGACGCAGACCCAGAACAGACTTGTGGACACAATGAGGGAAAAGAGAAGGTGGGGTGAACCGAGAGAGTAGCATGCAAAGATACACATGACCATACGTAAAATAGAGAGCCAGGGGGAAATTTGCTGTATGACTCAGGGGGCTCCAACCGGGGCTCTGAGACAACCTAGAGGGGTGGGATGGGGCAGAAGGTGGCAGGGAGGTTCAAGGGGAAGGGGACCTATGTACACCTATGGCTGATTCATATTTATGTATGGCAGAAACCAATAAGATACTATAAAGCAATCATCCTTCAGTTAAAAATAAATTTTAAAATGTTTAAAAAATAAACAAAAGGACAATCAAATTAAATAAAAAAAGAATGTCTTTGGTTTTCAAGTGAGGCCTTTTCATTCATTCCTTCACCCATTCATTCCCTCATCTATAAGGATCTATCACCCCTACGGGTCAGGCGTTGTGCAAAGCACTATGGACACACCAGTAAACATGAAATGCCCTGATGGAGATGACAGTCTGGGGACCTCTCAGCAACAAAGCAAACAAGCAATCAGCATTGTGACAAGTGAGCTGAAGCAAGCAACAGGATGGATGGTAGGAATAACAGGACGAATCTACTTCAGACGGGGAGTCAGGATGGGCATCTCAGAAAAGGTGCAATTTAATCCATCACCCAATTATAGTCAAAGGGGCTAGCCAAGAGCTGGGGAAGGTATCCAGGCATAGGAAAGAGCCTGTACAGAGGCTGTTTCCAGAGCTGCAAGCTGGCCACGGCTGAGGCGATGGGCAGCGACCGAGGAGGCTCATTAATAAATACACAAACAGCATCTCACCACATAGTTCACCCAAGACACCTATGCCCTGACACACACTTTCCCTTCAGCCTGGAATCCCTGTCTTCCACACTCTCCTCTGCCATCTCGCAGGTGCCTCCTCTGGGAAACATCCCCTGACTCTCCAAAGAAGAGTCAAACTCCAGAAATGAATCCCTCCTAGTCCACGGTCCCACCAGCCCTAGTACTTGCCACTATAACACTCCTTAGCAACTGGCCCTGAGTCATTCTCCAAAAGCCACTAAGCACAGGTCTTGCTTTATTTGTCTCTATTTCTCAACAGTCTACCATGGAATTCGGCACCAGCAGACATGCAATAAATGACAAGTGAGTCAGCGAACAAATCGAGAGAGGGATGGCCAAATGAAGCGAGCACAGGATGGCCGCTCATGCCAATTCATTACTCAGCCTTGGAGCTTTGGAATAGCACCACACCACGGTTTTAGCTGATTAACCCATTTACAGTCTGGGGGTGGGCTGGGGGGGAGGGTGGAGATTTCTATCCCTTTATGATTTCCATACAACAAACACTTTGGGACAAATCTCCTGGCATCACAGACAAATGATGGATAATTTTCAGGGTGTCATTAGATACAGACTCCAACCCATCCATATCAACATGCGTAAAGTGCCAGGTTTGGTATTAAGCTCAAGGGCTGACAGTGGTTCTGTTCTGCCCTTGGAAGGTCTATAGCACTAGCAAGCAGAGCAAAATCCTGTTTCCAAAATACTGTAAACTGACTTCTTTCATAATATTTTTACAAGAAAATGGTAGTCAAAAAATTCCAAGGTCACCCACAGGACAAAATGATTTAGAATCTGTTACTCAGCCATTTTTACACTATTTCTTGGCTTAATGAGTCCTGCCGAGGTTTCCTTTCTACAAACAACGCATATAAGTTTAAGGGCCACTGTAAGTTCTTTACCTGCCTGTGACCCTCCATCGTCCCCATGTGTAGAAGCGGATGTCACTTCCATTTCCTGCTGGCTCAGCATGTCCTCCAAAAGTATTTAAGGTTAACAAGCCAACCGTGCATGTTTCCTGAAGTCACAAAGATGTGTGTACCCCTCGGCTGGAGAGTGCGCTTTGCTGGAGTCAAATTTTAAATGAGGGCCAAACACTATGAGGATTGTGGGGAGAAGAGTCCCTCCCCAACTGGCCTGACCAGAATGGTTGCATTCCTGCCCTGTGCTCAGCCCAATCCCCTTCTGCTCCGTCTGAGCCTCTGCCAGGCTGTGGAGCCTGTTGCCTTAAAACCCAGAAGAATGAACAACACTTATCTGCCCAGGACTAGCCAGGTAAGAAAGGTGTGTATCGTTACAAACACAAAGGAGCGTAGCGCCTCCTCAATTCTCTTTAGGTTTTTCTTACATTTGTGCCAAATGAAAACATGGGTGAAGAATAACGTTTAGGAATTAAATGATAAAAAATGTTAAGGGTCCAGCTCTCTCAAGAAAGCTGGTTCTCATAAATTTTATCATCAATTTTTCAACCTATATACTTGAAACAAATTTCTAAAGCTTTTAGAGGTGGAGCCATTAATACACGAAATAATACATGCCATCAAGCTAAAAGGTAAACTCGGCCTCTTCAACCAGAAGTAAAAACACTACCAAGTGAAATACAAACTATCTTTTTGCCAACCTCACCACAGAGTCTCAGCTCACTTCGTTCCCAATCACTGCCCTCATTCAGGATTTGCATGGGCCAAGTTCCACCCTCAGACAACACCCCGGCGTCAACTGAAATGTGGCTTCCTTAGGAGGCCTTCCCACCACTAGGGCCCTCCCAGGTCCAGTGAAGCCCCCTCGTGACGCACTATCACAGCATTGCAGGACATTCTTATGCCCTAGACTTGCAATTACACAGCTCTGTATATTCCGCAGTGTGGTGTCTGTTTCTTCTCCTAGTCTACACACTGCAAAGGCCGGGTACCATCACCATGTGTGTTCACCGGCTTTGTTGACCATGGCAAGTACAGTGCCCAGCCTAGGGGGCACTCCACCAAGAGTTATTCCCATTCAAACTGTTGTCCCTGTAGAAATACTCAACATGAATATCATACGATACAGCTTATAGGTGGAATCTAAAAAAATGGTACAAATGAACTTTCTTACAAAACAGAAAAAGAGTCACAGATGTAGAAACCAAACTTATGTTACCAAGCAGGACCATGGGGGGAGAGATAAATTGGGAGACTTGGATTGACATATACACACTACTAGATATAAAATAGGACCTACTGTATAGCCCAGGGAACTCTATTCAATATTCTGTAATGACTGAATGGGAAAAGAATCGAAAAAGGAGAAGACATTATATACATATAACTGATTCACTTTGCTGCACAGCAGAAACATTGTAAATCGACTATACTCCAATAAAAACTAAGCTAAAATACTTTTCATGACATACTGCTGTTACTGCCAAAGCTCTAAGGAAATAGATGTTTGTCTTAAATAATCACCATCATCCAAGGTGATTACAATGTTCAGGGTCCCCGAACTTGGACAGGGAAAAAAAAGAAAAAAGAGATATCCTCACCCACTTCTTCCATCCAAGTACTAACCAGGCCCAACCCTGCTTTGCTTTCAAGATCAGACGAGATCAGGCGCGTTCAGGGTGGTGCGGCCGTAGACTCTTCAACCCACTTGTAACAGAAATTTGCATCTCTAACTAGGCAACCCACTCCAGTATTCTTGCCTGGAGAATCCCATGGACAGAGGAGCCTGGTGGGCTACAGTCCACAGGGTCGCAAAGAGTCGGAGAGGACTGAGCGACTTCACTCATTCACTCACTAAGAAGTTAGATCACAAAACACACTCTTAGGAGTATCTTTGGCAGGATCACCAACAAAAATCACAGCCATTTTTATATCACATTATAGCTGAAAATCATTTGGTTCATAATCACTTCAGAACAGACCAGACTAGACTAGAATAAAAGTTACAGAATACACTGTTGGAACTTGTCATTCCAATGCATTAATATAAAAAAAAATTACTCTATCACAGGTTTTTTCAGCATTTTGTAACTGAATTTCAGTATGAATTGTTTTTCTTTGTAATGCCAAATATTTTATTCTATATGCATTTAAAAACATTTGCCTTGATTCACCTAACTGCCAAAGGAGTCCAGAGGTAAAACAAGAAAGGACGTGTGATAAACAATAAAAACCCTAATCTCTATCATTATCAAAAGATATAAACATTTGATGTACTGAGAAACGCTTCTTTTTTTGTTTTGTTTTCATTTTGGCCACACCACACAGCTTGCAAGATAATCCCTCAAGTAGAGACTGAACCTCACCCTTGGTAGTGAAAGCATGGAGTCTTAACCACTGGGCTACTGGGGAATTCCCAGGAAACACTTATATTCTGTTTTCAATGGGTTGAACATAAATTTACTCAGTGAGGAAATGAATAAAACATTTCCAAAAGAAAGACAATTTAAAATTAGCAGAATTATTAAACCAAGAAGTTACTTTTTATGATAAATAAAAATCTGTATTTCAATAGTTTTAGTATAAAATAACTTTTTAACAGGTGGCACTAGTGGTAAAGAACCTGCCTGTCAATCCAGGAGGCATAAGAGATACGGGTTCAATCCCTCAGTCTGGAAGATCCCCCGGAGGAAGAAATGGCAACCCACTCCAATATTTTTGCCTGGAGAATCCCATGGACAGAGGAGCCTGAAGAGTTATAGTCCATGGAATCACAAAAATTCAGACAGGACTGAGGTGACAAAGCACACACACAGCTTTTAAAGAAGGAATTCTCAAAGGACGTTCATAGGTTTTAATAGTTACTGTACAATTCAACGGGTTCGACTAACAGATATCTTCAACATGCTATTTTTGTGATATATAACTGACATATAATATTAGCTTTAAGTGTACAGCACAAATAATTGATGTATGTATGTACTACAAAATGATAACCACAATAAGAACATCAGTTAACATCCATCACCACACATAGTTACAATTCTTTTTCTTGTGATGAGAATTTTAAGATTTACGCTCTTACTAACTTTCAAATATGCAATATAGTATTGCTAACTGTAGTCACTCCACTGTACATTAAATCACTAGAATTTATTTTTGTAGCTTTTAAACACCTTTACCAATCTATCCCTCCCCCAATACCCTGCCCCTCTGTAATCACCAATCTGTTCTCTGTATCTTTGAGTTCAGGTGGGGTTTTTTTTCTTTTTTTAAGATTCCACATATAAGTGAGATCATGCAACATTTGTGCCCCCTTGTTTGACTTATTTCACTTAGAACAATGCCTTCAAGGTTTACCCATGTTGTGACAAGTGGCAGGATTGTGTGTGTGTTTGTGTGTGTGTGTGTGTTTACATCTTTGTGTGTCAGCAGACATTTATTTGTTTCTGTGTCTTGGCTATTATCAAAAATAATACAAAGAACATGGGAGTGCAGATACCTCTTGGAGATAGAGATTTCATTTCCTTTGGATATATACCCAGAAGTGGAATTGCTGGATCACACTGTAGCTCTATTTGTAATTTTTTCAGGACCTTCTATATTGTTTTCCATACTGGCTGTACCAATTTGCATTCCCACCAACAGTGCAGAAGGGTTCCCTTTGCCCCACATTATTGCATACACTTATTATTATTTTTTTTTTTTTGACAACAGTCATTCCAACAAGTGTGAGATGACATCTCATTGTGGTTCTGATTTGCATTTCCCTGATAATTAGTGACGTCAGCACCTTTTTTTTAACATATTCTTGATAATAATGAAACTTCTCCAGATTTTTTCCAGCTCATTTTTGAGTCACTAAGCCCCTGGGGTTTGTTTGCAAAGCACAGATACTAGGCAGGTAGGATTACAAAGGCTTCCCTGATAGCTCAGTTGGTAAAGAATCCATCTGCAATGCAGGCGCCCCTAGTTTGATTCCTGGGTCGGGAAGATCTACTGGAGAAGGGATAGGCTACCTTCTCCAGTATTTTTGGGCTTCCCCTGTGGCTCAGCTGGTAAAGAATCTGCCTGCAATAGGCCCATGGGATCACAAAGAGTCAGACACAACTGAGTGACTTTCACTTTCACGCTTCAGGATTACAAAACGTACCACATTCTAATTGCTACCAGGAGCTTCCATAGTAACAACTGAGGTTTACCCCATCTTGCTTCTGGAACAGCTCTATGAGAATAGGCACATACCCTCCAGGAGAAGTAATCATTAACACCCTTGCTGTGAGTTCCTTTAATCAGCCAACCATTAATACCCACAACACTCCAATAAAAAAGGAGCTCCAGGAGATGCCAAGCCTAGGTGGAGTTAGAAGGCCAGTGAACAACATTTAGGGGCTGGATCAGAGGGAAAAAGTTCAGAGAAGGTACAAACATCCAATTTTGCACAAACCTTGATGGCAGCCAGCAGATCTCTGCCGCACTGTAAAAACTGCTCTGGAAGACAATACCACAGCTTTTCTTTCACATAAACCAAAAGGAAAGTAAGAGGAAAGAACTGGTGCTCACACCTCTACTCTCTTCCCCCTCCTCTTGTTTCCCCTCTCTCACACCTATCTCTGTTTGTGCTAAAACTGAAGACTTCAAGCCCAAGATCTGCCTGTTTTAATCCACAGGTGTATATCACATCTCTTTCAAGAAATTAATAAAACCCCTGGGCTTCCCTGGTGGCTCAGACAGTAAAAGAATCTGCCTGCAATGCAGGAGACCTAGGTTCAATCCCTGGGTCAGGAAAATCCCCTGGAAAGGGAATGGCAACCCACTCCAGGATTCTTGTCTGAAAAATCCCATGGACAAAGGAGCCTGGCGGGCTCCATGGGGTCCATGGGGTTGCAAGGAGTCGGACAAAACTGAGTGACTAACACACACCACAGTAAACATAAACTTCGAATCCTTCAAGAAGTCCACAGACCCCACCCTTAAACATATGAATATCTCCTGGAAAGCTGTCTCTTTTCAGATACAAATCCATGGACAACCACCAAGAACAGAATGAGATTTGAAGGAAAGTTAGCAAGACATTTTTCTGCGGTCCAGGCAGCCCAGAGAAGCAGAAAGAATACTGTGTCTGGGGCTACTGTGTAAGCCACAGAAAGTCATTTCCCGGGTCCTTGAATGAATTTCAGCAATCATCAGGCAACAGATGTGGACGAGATGGCCCCTTAAAGCATCTTCCAGCTCTGACATTCTGTGGAGGCCCATGTTTTCATAACAGCCATTCACAGTTATTAAATGAAGAGCTGAAGGAGGCCGTTTAACTCTAAAAAATGGTTTCTAAGTCCGGAAATGCTGGAAAGAGTCCACTTCGGCTGGAAGGTCTGCAGGCTCTCACTGTTCATTTAAAATGTTCCATTCCTCACATTTGTATTCCATTACAACCACAACTTGTGAAATGTCTAACAGAAAATCTTCCCACCATCACTGGCAATAATGGAAAGTTCGTGGTGGTAACGTGAGGAGAAGCCTGTCTCAAAATAATCTGCATCTTTGCAGTTCACATGCACAATAAGGGATTTCAAAAGCTGCAAAGCTTGCCAAGCCTGGCAGAAGGTATAGAAAATGGTAGGATAACCATACCTAACTTGGCAAGAAATTGGGTGCTGAAAAAAGACAGCTACTAAAAAAATTTAGGGGACCATACTACTTCCGGGATTGCCAAAAAGTAATATTGTGCCACATTTCCTATCCTGTCAATAATTTTTTTCAACAAAATGATTTCTGAAGTAAATCTCTCATTACATGTTTTTCCATTTTTACCAAGGTAATAAATGCACATGGTTTTTTAAATCAAATAGGACTGCAACAAAATGCAGTAGTCCTGCTTCAGTTTTACTTCCATGCCCCCTTTCATCTGTTATCTATTTATTCTGACATTCATTTGCCCATTTCTAAATACTGTGCTTGGGACTTCCCTGGTGGTCCAACCGCTAAGACTCCAGACTCCCAATCAAGGGGCTGGGGTTCAATCCCTGATCAGGGAACCAGATCCCACACGCCACAACTAAAAAGATCCCGCATGCCTCAAATAAGACCCGATGCAGCCAAATGAATAAATCAATATTAAATCAATATTAAATAAAAAAATAATAATGTTGAAGAGGTCTGATCCAGATAAAAAATTAAACATTCATTAAAAAAAATACTATGCTTACACTACTATTTTCTGACTGTCAGACATGATTTACAGAGTTTCCATATAACTTACATTCACTCTCCCAATTTCTAATGTCATATTTTTAATTTCCAAGATCTCTTATTCTCTGAATCTAATTTTTATAGCATTTTCTTGTTTCAAAGATGCAATTATTTTCCCACATCTCTGATATATATAATATCAGGTATCATTTTTCTGTTTCCCCTAAATTCCTTTTTCCTGGTGTTCAGGTATGGCTGTAATGACAGAGCCTCCCCTCCAACATCCGACTTCCGCATCCTCTCGCATTTCAAAACTAGGCAGTCAACCGCTCAAGTTCTATGAGCTTGGGTGTCACCTGCCAACTCCTGGGCTCAAAGTAGGTCACCCAGTTCCATGCTGTGACATCACTATACTCCAAAGGCTTCCTAGTGGCTCAGGTGGTAAAGAATCTGTCTGCAATGCAGGAGACCCAGGTTCAATCCCTGGATAGGGAAGATCCCCCTGGAGAAGGGAATGGCAACCCACTCCAGTATTCTTGCCTGGAGAATTCCATGGACAGAGGAGCTTGGCGGGCTACAGTCCATGGGGTTGCAAAGAGCTGGACACAACTGAGTGATTAACACTTTCACACTTTCATACTATACTCCCAACAAAAGCATTCTCTGGTTTGGGCTGGGATAGCTTCAAGAATTCTGATGTCCCTTCATTTTCCTGATGTCAAACCGGAACCTCACCATCTCCGTGAAATGTATAAATGTCTGTTCTCCTGTGTGGGAAGGGATGAAGGGGGAAAGACCTGAGAGATAAAGTACACTGTTTACCATTTTTATCCCCAAACTCCCTCCGCTTCCCCTGACCCAGCCTCAGACAATCCTGGTGACTCTAAGTCAGGCGCCTGCCAAGTCTGGGAGGTGCATCAGGCCACCTCTGCCTGCCAACACGCTCCCCTGGTCCCCTGGGCAGTCCCCACCACTCTACCATCATGTTCCTCAACCACACACAGCTACCTTGTCTCCACTTTCTTTGGCCACGTAAGTTTATTCCTTTGGGGGATTTTGCTCTAACTCAAGTGCTATGACAGCAACAGCAAAAATAGGCACATATGGACTCTTTCACTTTTAACCACAAGTTCTGCTTTCTTCAGTTTATCCTTAGGAAGGCTGCTTCCCCAGAGCGGGGCATTGGTTGCACGTGGCAGTAAGAGGCAAGTAAGACCTGGTTCTTGCAGTCCCAAATTCTAAAAGACAATCCTGCTGAATATTTTAGGGTCAAACCAGACTTTGTACAGGAATACCTGTCACATCAGATGTAACTGTCCTTTACTCATTCTCTTCACGACTGGGCCCAGTTTAGAACTGGAATTCAATATTTACAGTACAACACAGTGACTTCATACATAATGAAATTCAACAGTTATAGGAGGAGAAGGGGATGACAGAGGATGAGATGGTTGGGTGGCATTACCAACTCAATGGACACGAGTCTGAGCAAACTCTGGGACATGGTGAAGGTCAGGAAAGCCTGGTGTGCTACAGTCCATGGGGTCACAAAGAGTCAGACATGACTTAGCAACTGAACAACAAACAGTTACAGTATAAAATTACATCTCTTTCTTTTATCTTCAAATATGAAAATTTACGCTTAGTAATTCAATACAGCCAAATTATAGCTGCTATTTGGGGACCTCAAAGCAGGCTGACTGGTATGTACTGAAATACTAAACTGCGTTAACAAAAATTAAATAAATTCAAATGAATTTTATCTCTGAAAAATATATGCTAAAATAAACACAGAAATTCAAAGCCCATATTTACTAAAGAAAAAATTCTATAACCATATCAAGTATATTATTAATACTGAAAGAGAAAACATCCAATGTAAGATGTTGCTATAACCCAGATGCTAACTGTCTCAAAGAACTGACTATAAGCTTTCAAACACAGACAGCATTTCCCATAATTTCTCAATACTTTACTTTTGGACTAGAAAGAATTTCACAGCTAGATGTCAATATCCCCTATAAAATCCAACAAAAAGAAAGAAGAAACTTCTCAAGCCAAGAAAGTAAAGATTTACAGCATATTCATAAAATTGCAAACCTTTGCCCAAAACACTTTGTTTAGAAGCCAATCTGATTAAGACACTGAAAGTCATGGAAGCTCGAAGAAAATATTTTACCAGTATTGTGATATATCCTTAATGTATCACAAAAAGATGCTAAGTAAAGAAATGTAATAATAGGTTCTTTCCTTTATTCCCTTTAAAACTTTATGTGTTTCTGAGATAGATGAAGTTAAAAATTAAGGTAATTACTATTAAGTGACTTCAAACTTGTAAGCAAAATATGTATTAATATTGTGCTCCACGGATTCTGACCCAGGAATATTTAATAACTCTAACATTCAAAACAGAAGATCTCAAAAATATATTTCTTTGCTCTTTTCCATCATATCATTAGAATGGGAGGATCATTTTGCTCTCATTCAAACAATAATAGTTATATCAATTATAATACTTACTCTTGAAAAGAGGAGTAAAGATGAAGATACTAAAATATTTACAAATACTATTTATAGTATTTAATCTTAAATTTGCCTGGTAGTCATGACAATTTAATGGCCTACTAAAGTAAGTATAATTGACCCAATCTCACCAAATTTAAGAATTACTAAGAATTACCTTTCTTGTGCCTTTGCTACATAAATGTGGAAATTAGTCCTTGAGTTCCTAGGCAAGCCAAAACAGTGCCACTCTCTACATCTAAACAGAATTCACTTTCTAAAATATCAAAATCAAACACTCCCTACATTTTCCTACAAACCTAAGGTATTCAACATATTAATCCATTATACGAGTATCAAGTCCCTAAATGTCAAGCATCATTCTAGGCAGTGACATAAAACGGTCCGTGAAATCCTTTTTCTTTTTCTCCAACACTCGGCATACCAAAATATCAGTCTCACCTACTGGGTCTCTGTGTGGGAAACATTTCTGAGATTTGTTAATTTCCAATACCTAATAAGGAAAGATAGAAGCCCTTCATGATGAGTCACAACAATGTTTCTGGTGGCTGAAATAAATTCCTGCCCCACAAAGTTATCTGCAGGGTCTAGTCAAGGCTATGGTTTTTCCAGTAGTCATGTATGGATGTGAGAGTTGGACTGTGAAGAAGGCTGAGTGCCGAAGAATTGATGCTTTTGAACTGTGGTGTTGGAGAAGACTCTTGAGAGTCCCTTGGACTGCAAAGAGATCCAACCAGTCCATTCTGAAGGAGATCAGCCCTGGGATTTCTTTGGAAGGAATGATGCTAAAGCTGAAACTCCAGTACTTTGGCTACCTCATGCGAAGAGTTGACTCATTGGAAAAGACTCTGATGCTGGGAGGGATTGGAGGCAGGAGAAAGGGACAACAGAGGATGAGATGGCTGGATGGCATCACTGACTCAATGGACGTGAGTCTGAGTGAACTCCAGGAGTTGGTGATGGACAGGGAGGCCTGGCGTGCTACAATTCATGGGGTCACAGAGAGTCGGACACGACTGAGCGACTGAACTAACTAACTAACCGTGAAAGGCCACTCAGAGTTTTGCGGATCGGTTGACCCAGGCTTTCAGATAAGTTAAGTGAAGTGAAGTCGCTCAGTCATGTCCGACTCTTTGCAACCCCATGGACTGTAGCCTACCAGGCTCCTCCTTCCATGGGATTCTCCAGGCAAGAGTACTGGAGTGGGTTGCCATTTCCTTCTCCAGGAGATCTTCCCAACCCAGGGACCGAACCCGGGTCTCCTGCATTCCAGGCAGATGCTTTAACCTCTGAGCCACCAGGGAAATCCCAATGAGAGACAGTAAATTCCACAGACACACTTGCTGGGTGCTCACTAACGCAGGACACAGTTCAGGAAGTCACACAGATGTTGGTCACAGAAACGTCTAGACCATTCAACTCTCCACCTAAACAGAGACAGCCAAATCCCTAACAAAAGCCCATTTTGTTCCATGCCACAGAACTAGGTTCCATTTTTTTAATTACAGTTGACCGCTGAGCAAGGTGAGAGTTGATCCAAGTATAATTTTATAGCTGCCCTGCCATGTCCGTGGTTCCTCCTTAGGTAGGGATTCAATCAACCAGGCAGTCAGGTAGCACTGTAGTATTTACTATTAAAAATACCCATGTATATAAGTGGCCCCCCTCAAACAGTTCAAACTAGCATTGTCCAAAGGTCAACCATATATCGTTTTCAGATTTTCTTGTAATAAAATAACTTTGGATGGGTTTATTATGATTATTATTTGCTTGGAGTTAAATACTAAGCACTGAGAAGTACTACAGGGTAGTGATATGGACTGCGGCACAGCTACTTGGATTTAAATTCCAGCTGTGCCACACACTACCTGTGCTATGTTGGGTAAGTTACTTAACCACTCAGTTCCTTGATTTTGTCACTGTAAAATGGGAATAACGAAAGTGCCACTTTCATAGTGTTGTTGTGAGAAATAAATAAATTCATATGTGTGTGTGTCCGTGTGTATATATATATACATGGATATTTGAGTCAATAAGTAATATTAAAACAGTTGAACAGTGGCTGGCAGAGGAAGCATGCAAAAACCATTAAGCTGCTCTCCTTGTTGCTGCAATGCTTCTTATCCAACAAACGTTTTTACATGCATTTCAGATTAAAGTTAAGCAACATGTGCAAATGCATTTAATATGATGAGGTAGAGATTATTTAAAATTATCAGCTGATTCCAAACATCTGCACCCATACAGCTGTTCATACACAGCAAGCTCATGTGAGTGCTTTCAACCAACACTTTCTCCTACTCATCCCCATCAGCAGAAAAAGGCCATAAGAGAATATGGTAAATAAAGCCGGAGTACCATCTATCTTGGAGTAGAGAAAATACTTAACAGATTCTAAAAAGCTGACTCCAATGAATGTTCCCAGTATTAAATGAGGCTTATATGAGTCCAGCATCAACCTGAATGCTAATATTTAACACCCAGACTGAAAGGAAGGGCTGAAAAACAGAGTGGTTATGCTAATTGTTTTGATGAATGTTTTTACACTAATTTGTTTTGATTAATGTTCTTGACTCAGTAATCCTACCTATGAGAAACTGTCCTTTGCTCCAGGACGCACCCTCTCACCTTACTTAATACACTTCCTCACTCTCTTGCTCTCCCCTTGTTCCCTACATTGCAAAGCCCAACCAGAACGTCCCACTGTGTGACCATCAGGCATGTGCCAACCAACATAGTGGCCGGAAACATGGGTCAGAGTCCATTTGGCCAGACCTGGGAAACCTGGATCAACAGAGGTGCCCCCTGTCTCACTCCACAGCCTACCAAAAGTCAAAAGCAAGGATGCAGAGGGGAAGGGAGGGTAGGAATAAAGACAGAAAATAACAATAATAATAACAGCAGCAAAGCAAGAGCCTACAACAGAATTCACCACTCTTAATTCATTTAATCCTCACAGCAACTCTCCAGATTCACTAAAACTTAGTAGAATCATTCTTTTCCTTCTACTTAATCCCCAGATTTAACATTTTTAAAATTTTTCTTTAAATAAAGTGGAAGTGTTAATCGCTCAGTCGTGTCCGACTCTGCGACACCATGAACTACATAGCCTGCCAGGCTTCCTCCAGGCAAGAATACTGGAGTGGGTTGCCATTTCCTTCTCCAGGGGATCTTCCAGACCTGGGGATCGAACACAGGTCTTCTGCACTGCAGACAGTTTCTTTACCATCTGAGCCATCAGGGAAGTTTCTTTAAATAACTTGGGACCAAAAATTGAAGACAGATACAATGTCTCAAATAAATCTCATGATATATAAAATCCTACACGAAAACCTACCAGGCTCCCTTATTTATACAAATGATGACATGAAAACAAGAAGCAGGATATGAGTGACCCAAGTTACTCTTAAGGAACAATCATCTAAATCTCTAGGACCAAGTGAATGTCTCATAAAACAAACAACTGAAAGCATTATCAAGAAATCCTTGAGTGTCAAGGTCTCTGGCAAAGGAAACATGTTAAGTGCAAAAGCTGTGGTACACCCAGAACAAGCACTCCCAAGGAAAAGACGTTATGGATAGGAACACCTTGGGACATGACATCATATAGGTGAAAGACAAAGACATGTGGCTTCATTTAGAAAATTACAAAAGAACAATGGGTGGGGGGAGTCTAATCAAATATCATACAAATTCACTTTATTTCAAAAAGATACCAAGCAAGTCTGTCTTTTTACTATTTTTTTCAATAGAGATGATACAAGAATTAAACTAGCTAACCATGTATTTCTTGTATCTTCTAAAGAAACCTACAGGTGTGAGAAAGAAGGAATATCCTGCTACTGCTACTGCTGCTAAGTCGCTTCAGTCGTGTCCGACTCTGTGCGACTCCATAGACGGCAGCCCACCAGGCTCCCCCGTCCCTGGGATTCTCCAGGCAAGAACACTGGAGTGGGTTGCCATTTCCTTCTCCAATGCATGAAAGTGAAAAGTGAAAGTGAAGTTGCTCAGTCATGTCCAACTTCGAGACCCCATGGACTGCAGCCTACCAGGCTCCTCCATCCGTAGAATTATCCAGGCAAGAGTACTGGAGTGGGTTGCCATTGCCTTCTCCGAAGGAAGATCCTGAAGGGAGATAATTCCTCTAAGAACTGGGAGTGGCAAAGAAGTCCAGAGCACGGCATCATTAGCAGATTGTGTGGCCTTATAACAGTTGCCAAGTGTTTTCAGGATGTATTACAGAGCAATAAAATCCTAACAGCAAAATGCCTAAGCCAAAAATGAAACTCAGAAAAAAACAGGTAGTAGGTCAAAAGATGGTAAAACATAAGGATTTGAGGTTTGTTTAAAAAAAAAAATTAATTCCCATCTGGAAGCTATTTCAAGGAAAGGAAAGGAAGAAAGACCAAAACCCAGAAAGAAAGCTTATGCTTAAGAATTACTGACTGTGAGAGCAGAAATGTTCACACAACTGTGGAAAAAGTTCCACACCACACGATCAAATATCAAAGGGTTTCTTGACAGGGAAGGCTGAGGACCACATTTTTTTTAAAAAATCATTTCTGAAAAGAAAGGTAAGAGTTGATGTTATCCTCATATTACAACAATTTGATAACTGACCAAGGTAACAGGATCTTTTAAATGTGTTGCTGATTTGAGGCAAAACACCAGAGAACTTCTTCCCATATCTATTATTTTAAATGATTTTACAAATCTGTACCAGGTTTACAATAAAGGATGCCACAAGTCAGAGTCAAGAGTCTATTTAGTCCAGATATCATGTAGAGCTGGGGATGCAGCTTTCTCCACGTCATTCACTGTCCCATTACAAGGTACCAGGGAAAAGGTTTGGAGGGCTCAGGGCCATGAAAACAACTGTTTCACATTAGTAAATGTCTTTTTGAAAATTTATGTATCATGCCAGTCTTCTAACTAACCATCTTCCTCTTTGCATTGCCTAACAGACATTCTGAGACAAACCTGCATTCAAAGTTTAATAATAGCACAGGGTATTTTATGCAAAGCAAATAGAATGTCTGTGCACCAACTCCTCTTGGCCTTATCTTATTAACTGGCTCATTTTTTCTTCTCTCTGCACTTTCGTTGATTTTTTTTCCCCCAAATTCTACTTCTTATGTGACTTTCTGTAGTAATCTGCAATAAGATGGGGGGTGAGGGCTTCTTTGGTGGCTCAGGCGGTAAAGAATCTCTCTGTAAGGTGGGAGACTCAGGTTCTATCCCTGGGTCAGGAAGATTCCCTGGAGAAGGGAAAGGCAACCCATTCCAGTATTCTTGCCTGGAGAATTCCAAGGACAGAGAAGCCAGGAAGGCTACAGTTCATGGGGTCACAAAGAGTTGGATACGACTGAGCAACAAACACACATGCATCTTTTAAATATTACAAAAACTTACTGTAAGATCCAACTAATAACTCAAATGTATCCTGGTCTATAAAACATGAATGATTATATCTTTCTCACAGAATTAGTTTAGGGAGTAAATGAAATAATGCATGTGAAAGATCCCAGTACATAAGCTGACCTCTCTAGCTCCTTCTCTTTTAGGAAATACTTTCTCAACCTAAAATTAATTTTCTTCATGTTCTTCTGTTTAGCAAGCAATCAATTCATTCACACATTGCTAGCTTTTATGATATAACTAAGCAGTTACAATTCTAAAAGGTTAATGTATATCCAGACACTTCCCATTAAAAAAATTGACTTTGGCTAAGACTCCTGAACCCATCTATTACATGAAGTAAAAGTTTAACAAACTATGTTGAATTTTAAATAAGGGTCATATAAATGAAGACATTGTAACTAAGGTGTTGATATACTAACATATTTACCCAGACCTTCTGATTTCCAACATTTTCTTTTAACATGACTGCATTTCCCCACTCAGTGGCACACCAATGAGCCCACTATACCCCAAACTTAGGAGTGAGGGCTGTGAGATCAGTCAGAGCCAACAAGTGACAATTTTGCCAAATACTGGAGAAATAATACTTTCAACAATAATATCAGTTTATCCATTTTTAAAAGAGTTTTGAAAGAGTTGTTGCTGTTCAATCACTCAGCTGTATCCGACTCTTTGCAACCCCATGGACTGCAACACACCAGGCTTCCCTTCACCATCTCTTGGAGTTTGCTCAAACTCATGTCCATTGAGTTGGTGATGCCATCCAACCAGTTCATCCTCTGTCATTCCCTTCTCCTCCCACCTTCAATCTTTCCCAGCATCAGGGTCTTTTCCAATGAGTCAGCTCTTCATTCACATCAGGTGGCCAAAGTATTGGAGCTTTAGCCTCAGCATCAGTCCTTCCAGTGAACATTCAGGACTGATTTTCTGTAGGATTGTCTAGTTTGATTTCCTTGCAGTACAAGAGGCAGCGGAGAGTGAAACATTGGGGGAAACAGAAACTGAAATTCCAAAGCTGCATCTTCCACCTAAGAGCAGGGAGTGGGCAGAAAATAGCCCTGACCAGGATACCAGGGAGCCAGGAGTGACAGACTCTTGAGATGGGCTTAGACAGTGCCCAGAGCCACGGCACTCTCATCTGTCACCTGGTAGTCACGTCTGCTCCCTGTGTGTGTGTTAGCCACTCAGTCGTGCCTGACTCTTTGCAACTCCATGGACTGTAGCCCACCAGGCTGCTCTGTCCATGGAACTCTCCAGGCAAGAATACTCGAGTGGGTTGTCATTTCCTCTCTTCCCAACCCAGGGACTGAACCCGGGTCTCCTGCAATTGCAGGCAGATTCTTTACCATCTGAGCTACCAGGAAAGCCCCATAAAACAATCCCTAGGATTGTTCATCATAAAACAATCCCTAGGATTCTAACAAGGATACAGTGCTTTTCAGGCAGATCTCTACTAATGCCAAGCTGCCACACTCAAAGTGAAGTCTGTAACCAGCGTGAAGGCACCAGGTGAGAGGGCAGAGGGGCCGAAACCAGCCAGAACAATGACTTCAAGGAGAAGGAACACCATTTTCTTTGCACAAAGGCACAGTCCACCAAGTGCAGCCATCAGACCCCAGAGGAGGTCGTGTTTGTCCGATGCCCACCTAGAAAGGATGCTCTGGCCTAATATTCATAAAGACAAAAGATTGCCAAGCAGCAGCCCTAACAGATCCGCTGGACTCGCCAGGTCTCTGATCCCTCCTTCAGCAGTGCCCATGGCAACCACTACGAAACGGTAACCAGTGCGTGGAGCTGGCCCTGACCACACAGTGTCAGAACCTCAGTCAATTTCCCCTTCCCTGACCTCTCCTATCACAACAAACACCCAAACCTTCCCCTCTCTGCCCTGCATTTTACCCACGTCTGACACACACTCCCCCCAGTGCTGGGAGAGGGCGCTGACCCACTGCCCCTACCAGGCCTGGAGGAGGAGCTGCTGGAAGGATGATCACTACAGACGAGCGATCCTGGACCCTGCTCCCGCTCTGCAGGTGAACCGAGAGGCGTTTTATGAAGAAGCAATGTTATAAAGGATGATTACCTCCAATGGCACTGTTAATGCTCTCACGTCTTTCTGTACCATTCAATGTGACATAGGATTCTGTCGGCTAGTTTAGAGTTTAGAGTTTCCAACAAGCAAATCAGAAACTTTTTACAGCACAGCAAGTGCCTCGACCTGAAGTGCTGGGCCCCTCTTGATCTCAACCAAGTCACTCAGACTCACAAAACTTCAGTTTCCCTATCTATAAAAAAGAAGGAAAGAAAAGAGATGGAGACAGAGGGAGGTGGGAGAGGAAGAGAAAGAGAGAGGGGGAAAAAAGAGAACAAAAAACAATAAAATATCTTCTTCCTCCCAGATCTGCTGTGAGTGCTACAAAACTCAATACACAGGACTGTCTGGTCACTGAGAAAAACGGTGATCATCACAGACACACAGTTTCTAATATATGATGCCAGCATCCAAAAAACTCTGAAAACCAAGGGTTTTCTCATAGCCCACTTGGCAACAAAACATGACCTGAACTGACCTGAGGCTATTTATAACCTTGTTTGTCTTCTATTTGTGTGAATATTCATCATTTTAATACAGAAATATTCATCTATTTAATTATGGAATGCTGTCTCAAACTCCCCCCAAGACAGTTCATCATATTCGGCAGCAGTCCTCAACCTTTTTGGCACCAGGGACGGGTTTCATGGAAGACAATTTTTCCACGGACTGGGAAGGAGCGGGATGATTTCAGAATGAATCAAGCACGTTGCATTTATTCTGCACTTTATTTCTAATCTAATGCCACCCTGATCTGACAGGAGGTACGGTCCGTGGCCTGGAGGTTGGGGATGCCTGATATAGAGCATGCTGCTGCTGCTGTGTCACTTCAGTCGTGTCCAACGCTGTGCGACCCCATAGACGGCAGCCCACCAGGCTCCCCTGTCCCTGGGATTCTCCAGGCAAGAATACTGGAGTGGGGTGCCATTGCCTTCTCCAATGCCTAAAAGTGAAAGTGAAGTCACTCAGTCATGTCCAACTCTTAGCAACCCCATGGACTGCAGCCTGCCAGGCTCCTCCGTCCATGGGATTTTCCAGGCAAGAGTACTGGAATGGGGTGCCATTTTCTTCTCCGATATAGAGCATATGTACCATAAACTCTGAAACCAAAAAAAAAACCATACATCTGGTTCCAACAGTTTTGGATACGCGATTGAGGGTGTATCATAACTCATCTCTCAACTGAAGGAGAGGGTATTTTGCTGAATCAATACAAGGGCAGTCTCACAGGTTGGATTTCGACTTTATTTCCCATCAGGGAGTTGTCAGGCTGTCAGAGCAGCTGGGGCTGAGCCCTAGGACAGGTTGGGATAGGGGTCCTGGGTCTAAGCGGGCCAGGCACAGGGTCAGAGGAGCGAAAGCTGAAGGCAGAGCAGAGAGTGGACAAGGAACCCAAGCCTGCTGCGGTACCTCAATTGCTGTTAGAGGACACACGCCATCAAGTACATTCTTATTATAATTTGCTTAGTCACTTTTCTTTCTAAATTTTCAAAGTGAATCTAGTTTTCATTCCCAGCACTGGCTCCCTCAAGTCTGGGCAAACTGCCACTGAATCACAAGGGCCACTCAAAGGGACTTTTTTTAAGCTGTTGACAACATTAAGCTAAATAAGTGAATATTCTCCAGCCTCTTCCACTGGTGTCCTTCCCCACCTCACCATCCATTAAAATGACACTCCATTCATTCCAAAGATACTCCACTCCTAGTAGATTAAATA
The DNA here is from genome assembly GCF_032405125.1 of Capricornis sumatraensis. Taxonomy (NCBI): domain Eukaryota; kingdom Metazoa; phylum Chordata; class Mammalia; order Artiodactyla; family Bovidae; genus Capricornis; species Capricornis sumatraensis. Next base: position 69,060,918 of record NC_091081.1, on the reverse strand, counting down.
TATAACATATATACTATAAATGATAAATATGAGTAAAATGAAACATAGGGAAAGCAGAGAAGTTTAAGAACTAAATCAAGTTAATCTTTCCCTTTATAATACAAGCTCTGACCTGGAGGGGTGCTGCCTTCGACACTGCCCTTTTGAGGGGCTCTATTCTGTCTTCTATCAGCCTCATCCCTCCCCTCGGGATGGAGAAAATACAGAGCCAAGGGGACACATGCACCCAGAGTCCACGTGACCTCTTCTGCCCAAACAAGCCCTGAGCTCACTTTTCAAGGGTGAGCCACACTATTCACTGCTTGCAAGTGAGATACAAAGAGAGACCGTGGAGGTTTGCCTAGGTGACCACCAGCTTGTGCACATGGCCCTTCCCAGTGCAGAATGGAGCAGACATGGGAAAACCAGGGAAAAGGCCAGTTCTCCCGGCTGCCAGGTTCTGACACAGAGCTCCTCTACTTAGGAGGTAGAGAACTCTAAATTTAAACCTAGCCCACCAAGCTGTTATAACAGTATACTTGGCATTGTTATAAAAGTATACATGGCATTATCCATTCTTCCCTTCTCCTTTTTGGTATCAGACACCCAGCCCTCTTCTGTTCTCCTGCAATTTTTGGCTCAGCGCATGGCCACCCACCACAAATCACACTTTCCCACCTCCCTTGCCCCTGGATGAGATCATGTGACCAAGCTGCAGCCAACAGGACAACAAAAGGAAACCTGGATGCAGTCTCTGGGCCATATCTTTCCAAAAAGGACATTGCTCATTTTTCACTCCTCTCTCCCCTTTCCTTGGACTAGAACTTGGATGTAGTGTTGAGGGGCAGCTGCAAACAAGACGAGACAACACCGCAGAATGATGGAGTTTATAAGAAAGAAGGAACCAAGATGCCTAAGAGACCGTATGGGGCAGAGCCACCAAGGCACCCAGCAACTCTGAACTGTAAGATGAGAGGGAAGACAACTTTGCTCGTCTGAGCCACTACTTTGGGGTTTCTTTGGTCTAGGCTCTTTCTAAGTAAACATTTGCAAATGATCTAAATAAACCGGTTATAAATTTGATGCTTGCGGATACACTAACGCATTCAATATATCAGCTATAGTGACCCCAGACAAAAGACGACAGCACTAAGCCTTAGCAAGAAAAATAAAATGCAGAAAGGGAGGAGGGATTTCTGTATGCATGCAGACCTTTCATTTTTTTCCCTTAAAAGTCCTACCAGAAAAATATATCAAATATACAGCTAAACATACAAGAAAAAATAAAAAGCTCCAAATAAGAATTAAGCATAGCATCCAAAGGTCTATAGCATGACCTGAAGATGCTCAGTCTATCCTAGATTGCTTTCTTATTGACTATAAAACAGGAAAAATTTTGGATATACTTAAAAAATAAAAACACAAATTTTGCTCATGTGATATGATTGAAGCTATTGTTACATGCTTGTTTAGAAAGACAGGAAAGAATACAGCCACAAGTATAATAAGTTCTTATATGGCAGTAATAGCTAATATTTATTGAGTGCTTCTGTGTACCAAAGTACTTTTACATATATCAATTTAATTTTTGCAACAACACGAGGAAGAAGGTATTATTACTATGCCCACTTCATTGATCAGGAAACTGAGCTAAGCAATTTGTCCCAGTTGACCCAGCCAATGGATGGTCACGTTTAGATTCAAAATCATATCTTCTGATACAGTTTTGAACCAATCCCTATAGTATTGCTGCAAGAGAGTATGGATAAAAATTTTAAGTACTGCAGGATTTTCATATTCTGCTTTTCAAACATTGTATGAAATAATAATGTGCTATACTTCATCCCTAATCCTATTGAGACATTAAATGCTTAGCCCAAATGCTATCATATAATCCTTTCTATAATCCCAACAACAATACTGCCTATAAGAATCCAGGGATAGTGAATATTTGGGACAGTCACAAGATCAATGCAGACAAAACTGAAGTTCCAGCAATGAAGAAGATGGTAACAGAACGCACTGCTTCCCTAGCACAGCTTAGATAATTGCTGTTGATGTTATTTAATCGCTAAGACATGTAGTGACCCCTCGGACTATATAGCCCGCCAGGCTCTTACATCCATGGGATTTCCCAGGCAACGATACTGGAGTGGGTTGCCAATCCCTTCTCCAGGGGATCTTCCCAACTCAAGGATCGAACCCTGGTCTCCTGCATAAGGAGGCATGAGCCACCAGGGAAGCCCAATTCATTTATTTGAACAATTGGTTCTCTGGAGCTTCTAAAGCAATCTATGTAAGATCATCTAGCCCACAAACAAATTGGGTTAGAGCTGATTCTTACCCTACAAACAAATCAATTAACTGTGCAGAGAAACGGACTAGTTAATTCAAGGTCACATACCTGGTTATTTGAAGAACAAAATTAGACCCTTACTCCTCTCTGAGACTAAAGTAAGATCTTTCTTTTTAATAGAGTGCCCAGATTTTCTAGAATTTATCAACTAAAGCAGTGATTTTAAGTTCCAAAAACTATAAAAGACTCTTAGGGGCCTGAGGTGGGCTTCCTACCACTCCCATCCCCCAAAGCTACCCTCTACGTATCAGCTTGCATTAAAGAGAATAGCAATGCATCGTCACAGTCCTAAAACAGGCCTCTAGCTAAGACTTGTTTTCAGAAAGACTTCCAAGATCTAAAAAAAAAAGGAAAGAAGAAGGAAGGGAGGAAAGCTAACACAGTTAACAAAGTATGAGCATCCTTACTTTCAGGAACCCTATACCTGGATCTTTGTGGAGTACTTAATCTGAAGAAAGTTTCCTACTGCCAAAATTCATCTCATAGAAAAATCACCATGATCATTTCATTAAATAGGCATTTTTGTGCCAAATAAAAAGTTAATGCACTCTCAGAATAAATGACAGTCTTGGAAAAGAAAAGGCAGTTGATAACCTTACACTAACAAATATGTACATTACATTGGCCTTAGTCTTCTCATTTCATGTCTGAGTGCTGAAAACATAAAGCTGTCTGCCAACCAGTAATTGGGAAACAGTCATAGGCTAACATGGAGCTACTTGATCACTACAATAAAGATATAATAAAGAGTAAACTGATATTTATCTCAGGGATTACACATTTATTGAAGGCAACAGAAAACCTTTATTTATTGAACACAAGGGCTTCCCTGGTGGCTCAGTGGTAAAGAACCTGCCTGCAATGCAGGAGATGCAGGTTTGATCCCTGGGTCGGGAAGATCCCCTGGAGTAGGAAATGGCAAACCACTCCAGTATTTTTGCCTGGGAAATCCCATGGACAGAGAAACCTAGTGGGCTACAGTCCATAGGGCTGCAAAGAGTCAGACATGACTGGCTGGTGGAGCATACATGCACAGTGAACACAAACTGTGTGTCAGGTACTGTTCTAGATACTAGCAACTGAACTCAGGGAAAAGACCTACCCTCATGGAGTTTACACTCTAGTGGAAAGAGACACATGTCAGCATAGCACACAAGTAAACTGTAGATTGTGCTAGTGGGTGACAAGTGTTACGGGAAAAAATTAAGCCAGGTAAAGTGGGTGGCTCAGACGGTAAAGCGTCTGCTTACAATGTGGGAGACCGGGTTCGATCCCTGGGTCGGGAAGACCCTCTGGAGAAGGAAATGGCAACCCACTCCAGCAGTCTTGCCCGGAAAATCCCATGGATGGAGGAGCGTGGTAGGCTACAGTCCATGGGGTCGCAAAGAGTCGGACACGACTGAGCGACTTCACTTTCACTTTCACTTTAAAGTGGGTGGAGAGTGCTTCAGAAAGGAGGGTTTACAGCTCTAATCAGGTAGTAACACAAGTCCCAGAGAACTGGGAAGAGTACTCCAGGCAGGGCCCCCAGGGCCAAGATCCTGAACTGGGACGGCACTGGCTGTGTACAAGGAGCAAGAGGTCAAGGGGAGATAAAGCCAGGTCACCCAGGGCCTGTGGGTCACTGCCAGGTCTTTCGCTTTCTCAGTAAGTAAAATGGGAAATAGCTGCAGAACTGCGAAAGCAGAATGATACAATCCTGTTTTTATACCTTTAACAGAAGTTTAAAACTTCTGTTTTTAACAGGCTCACTCTGCTGCTGGTTCAGACCAGCCTCAGTGGGACAAGGAGGGAAGCAGGGAGACCGTTGAGCAGGGGAGAGAGGCTGCAGAAATTCAGGCACATGTCACAGTGGCCTCGCCCACGCCAGTGGCAGTGGAGATGCTAACACTGGACTAGGATTCGGTAGGAAGAGTATCAGGAAAACAGAGCCAACAGGATTTCCTGATGTGGTTACAAGAGAAAGAAGGGACCACAGAGATGACTCCAGAATTTTCAACCTTCAACCTGAGCAACTGGAAAAATCAGATTGCCTTTAGGAGAGATGGGCAAAACTGTGGGGTCAGGTTTGGCTAGAGCGGAGATGAGGAGTTCAGATTTGGGCATGGAAGTGGAGATGCCAAGCAGGCATCTGTTAAAATAAGTATGAAGCTCAGGGGGAAATGTTGGGGCCAGAGATAGAAATGTGAGTCCAGTGTTCAGATGGTATTTGAAGCAAGGCTGAAGAATGACAGAGGGAGTGAGTGGTAATAATGAAGACGTCCAAGGACTATACCATGGATCCTCCAATGTGAGGAAGAAGAATCAGCAAAGGAAAAGGAGAGAGAAACTGGGAAGAGTATGGTGCATCCTGGAAGACAAGCGAAGGAAGTGCTTCCTGGGGGAACAAACGACAGACTGTGTTGACACTGCTGAGAGATTGAGCAAAATGAGGACTGGAAACTGACTGGCAGATGTAGCAACGGGGAAGTCTCTAGTAACTTTGCCAAGTGCAGTTTCAGTCACATTGTAGAAACTACGCACTTAAGTGCCATTAAAGTGGTTTAGGAAAGAATGAAAGGAGAGGACTTGCGACTGTGTATAAAAACCTCTTCAGAGGAAGTCTTTTTACAAAGGGGAACAAAGAAATAAGATGATAGGTGAAGAGAGCTGGAAGATCTAGAGTGAAAGACTTCTTTAGAGAATAAAAGTCGTAGTTCATATGCTGATGGAAAAAATCCGCTAGAAAGGAAAATAGTAAGTACACTGAAAAGATCCTCGAGTGAGCAATATGCGAACTGTGAACTTCCAGATGTTCAAACTGGTTTTACAAAAGGAAGAGGAACCAGAGATCAAATTGCCAACATCCGCTGGATCATGGAAAAAGCAAGAGAGTTCCAGAGAAACATCTATTTCTGCTTTATTGACTATGCCAAAGCCTTTGACTGTGTGCGTCACAAGAAACTGTGGAAAATTCTGAAAGAGATGGGAATACCAGGCCACCTGACCTGCCTCTTGAAAAACCTATATGCAGGTTAGGAAGCGACAGTTAGAACTGGTCATGGAACAACAGATTGGTTCCAAATAGGAAAAGGAGTACGTCAAGGCAGTATATTGTCACCCTGCTTATTTAACTTATATGCAGAGTACATCATGAGAAACGCTGGGTTGGAAGAAGCACAAGCTGGAATCAAGATTGCCAGGAGAAATATCAATAACCTCAGATATGCAGATGACACCACCCTTATGGCAGAAAGTGAACAGGAACTAAAAAGCCTCTTGACGAAAGTGAAAGAGCAAAGTGAAAAAGTTGGGTTAAAGCTCAACATTCAGAAAACTAAGATCATGGCATCTGGTCCCATTGCTTCATGACAAATAGATGGGGAAACAGTGGAAACAGTGTCAGACTTTATTTTGGGGGGCTCCAAAATCACTGCAGATTGCGACTGCAGCCATGAAATTAAAAGACGCTTACTCCTTGGAAGGAAAGTTATGACCAACCTAGATAGCATATTCAAAAGCAGAGATATTACTTTGCCAACAAAGGTCCGTCTAGTCAAGGCTATGGTTGTTCCAGTGGTCATGTATGGATGTGAGGGTTGGACTGTGAAGAAGGCTGAGCACCGAAGAATTGATGCTTTTGAACTGTGGTGTTGGAGAAGACTCTTGAGAGTCCCTTAGACTGCAAGGAGATCCAACCAGTCCATCCTAAAGGAGGTCAGTCCTGGGTGTTCATTGGAAGGACTGATGCTGAGGCTAAAACTCTAATACTTTGGCCACCTCATTGGAAAAGACCCTGATGCTGGGAGGGATTGGGGGCAGGAGGAGAAGGGGATGACAGAGGATGAGATGGCTGGATGGCATCACCGACTTGATGTACATGATTTTGGGTGGACTCTGGGAGTTGGTGATGGACAGGGAGGCCTGGCGTGCTGCGATTCATGGGGTTGCAAAGAGTCGGACACAACTGAGCGACTGAACGGAACTGAACTGAGCAAGAGAGGATGGGATACCATTATATTGTGGGGATGGCCTTGGGCAGGAGTGGTCAGAAGTAGATGAATTGTCAGAACTTATGGATTGATTCCTCTTCGGTTGGCTTCAGTTTTCTTAGGACAAGAGTAGGCAAAGTCATCAGCTAAGAGTCAAAATAGGAAGGAAGGGGTGAATATTTCAGGAAAGAGGAGATGGTATGAAATAATCATGCAGAACAGCGGAAGATGAGTGCCAAGTAGCATCAAGGACTCATGCATGATTTTAAATTACACTAAGGCAAGGAATGAAGGGTGTGTTTATTTCCAGCCATCGTCTCTGCATGGGGACTGCTAGAGAATAGGTAGAGACTTAGATTAACTAGAGGTGGGGTTTGACAGTTATGACAAAGCAAGAACGTCAAGGGAATTGGAGGCATAAGAAAGGAATGATTTTGATTGGTAATCTCAGTAAAGGGCAACGGGGTAGGCAAGAGCATAGTGATAGTGGAATGACAGATTCTAGACCCTGCTGGAGCAGAAATCGCTCAACTTACAATGCGAGAGGGAGTGAGCCAGAAAGTGTGACACTTGAAATTCAGACTGTGGAGGACCTGCCATCCTAAATGACGGTATGGTTTGGCCAAGATATAAGCACTGAAGCGAAAGACAAGATCATTAGAAAGAGAAACTCAAAAACTGAGAGTATAGTGCTGAAAGAATCATCTATGTTTACATTAAAATCACTAAATTGGGTATCTTTTTAAAACTTTTTTACTCGAGTATAGTTGGTTTACAGTATCATGTTAGTTTCAGGTGTATAGCACAGTGATTCAGATATATTTTTTACTTTCTTCTTCTGATTCTTTCCTTTATAGGTTATTACAAAATGTTGAGTAGAGTTCCCTGTGCCATTTGTTGTTGTTCAGTCACTAAGTCGTGTCCAGCTGCTTGTGACCCCATGGACTGAAGCACAACAGGCTCCTCTGTCCTCCACTAATCTCCCAGAGTTTGCTCATATCCATGTCTATTGAGTCAGTGATGCTATCTAACCATCTCATCCTCTGGCACCCCCTTTTCCTTTTGCTTTCAATCTTTCCCAGCATCAGGGTCTTTTCTAAACAGTCAGCTCTTCATATCAAGTAGCCAAAGTATTAGAGATCCAGCTTCAGCAACAGTCCTCCCAGTGAATATTCAGGGTTGATTTCTTTTAGGATTAACTAGTTTGATCTCGCTGTGCCACATAGTAGGTCTTTGTTGGTCTTCTGTTTTGTATAGAGTAGTTTATATATGTTAATCCCAACCTCCTAATTTATCGCTCCCTGATCCTTTCCTCTTTGGTAGCCATAAGTTTGTTTTTAAAAAAGTGACTTTTAGAGAGAGTTAACAGTGAACCACTCTTGAGAGCCCCTTGGACTGCAAGGAGATCCAACCAGTCCATTCTGAAGGAGATCAGCCCTGGGACTACTTTGGAAGGAATGATGCTAAAGCTGAAACTCCAGTACTTTGGCCACCTCATGCAAAGAGTTGACTCATTGGAAAAGACTCTGATGCTGGGAGGGATTGGGGGCAGGAAGAGAAGGGGATGACAGAGGATGAGACGGCTGGATGGCCTCACTGACTCGATGGACGTGAGTCTGAGTGAACTCCGGGAGTTGGTGATGGACAGGGAGGCCTGGCGTGCTGCAATTCATGGGGTCACAAAGAGTCGGACACGACTGAGTGACTGAACTGAACTGAACAGTGAACCAAGAGTTAAAATGACCGAGAAATGAGAGGGAGTGATGGGGGGACAGAGTGACATCCCAACAATGACATTTAGTGGGTGATGCAATTCAGTGATATGAGACTTAAGCTGGGGTTGGGGGGTGGCACGGTCTGGTCAGCACGTGGCATGAGAAGCAAAGGGTACATGACCTGATCTCTCCAAAAAAAAAAAGAGAGGGTGGAAGAAAGGAGATATCAGAAAGGCCATCAGGAAGTGGGGTTCTCATATGAGGACCACTACTCTTACTTCAAGAGTACAAGAGAGACTGCTGGCCCATTTTCAAGTGACAAATATGTCATCATTTGCAAAAAATGTTTGATGTTAAAAAAAATGAAGCATTGTGATACCCACTCCACCTGAGCTTGATGAAGCACAAGTTCCACTAATTAAAAAAAAAAGATCTGAGCCAGATTATTAATTAGCAATTTGTCTGATTATTTGCTACTTTTAGCAACAAAAGGGAAAGATTCATCAACAAATAAAAATTCATTATATGCAAAACTAGGGTCAAACATTATCCAAAATTTTGCCCTTCAAGCTTTGTGTCTACCCACCCTCATCCTGGCAATCAGGTCTTTTGTTTGAATGGCCCTGAGACAACAGAGGCGACATACGGCCCAGAATTTGACCTGGGGCAATAGTGTGGGTCCCCAAACTCATGTCAGAGTGTCAGACCGCCAATTTAGTTCCCATCAGAAAAGACTGAAACCCTACAAGAGACTGATAAGACAAAAGTTTCTGGTGGATCATAGGCCTCTTTTGAGGAAAAAAATTAAAACTGTGCACACTTTTTTCCCAGAAAACATGCAGGGGCATATTAGTAAAAATTCTGGACACGTTACAAGCATTTCGTAATAACCCTCTCCACTCCCTCCCCAAGCTAACCAAGTCAGCTAGAATAATATCTGCAAGTTGGTTTCCTATGACTCTTAGAGATAAATACAGTCAATTCCCAAGGGGCTAACTACCAATATCGGCTAAAAATATGAAAAATCAAAAATCGCTTCTTAATTCCTCATTTTCCACTGCCATCATCTACCATGTCTTAAATTACCCTTTTTCCGGATGCTCATTCTAGGGTCAGTCAAAAATCTCAGACAATATGAAGAGAAATAGAACAGTTTTTGACAAAATTTGAAAAACTTTAAGGATGTGTTTAAAAAGAGTTCCATGGATACTGAGGAAAATAGTCAAGACTCCAGCTGTCAATTTTCAAGGATGTGATCTTAGTCTGGGCCACGCTCCTAGGAGATGTAGATAATGGGTAGATAGGCACACAGACAGACAGACAGAAGGACAGAAAGAAAGAATACATCCCCTAATCATCTTTCTCCCCTAAAATGGCTCAGAAGGTAAAGAATCTGCCTACAATGCAGAAGACCTGGGTTTGATCCCTGGGTCAGAAAGATCCCCTGGAGAAGGGAATGGCAACCCAATCTAGTCAGTATTCTTGCCTGGAGAATTCCATGGACAGAGGGTCCTGGAGGGCTACAGTCCATGGAGTCGCAAAAGAGTCAGACATGACTGAGCAAATAACACCAACACTCAACAATCTCTCTCCCCCGAAACCTAAACAGAAAGGCTACTCCTGCCAGGTGTTGAAAGCAGAAAGCAGACTCCTTCCCCACCACTCCATCCCATTCTGTCCATCTCTTGCCTAAAGCTTTCCAACACTCCCCTCTTCTTATCCCAATTACCACTCCTTAGTTCAGGCCAACAATACCCCTCATTCTTCACCCGTGACAGTCACACAGTGGTCCCCTAGGCCTCTAGCCTTGCCCCATCCACTGCCCCAACACAAGCCATCTATTCTACAAAGCAAATCTCATCAGATCAGCCCTCTATTTGAAACTTCTCAGAGAAGCAAAACCTTCTAAAACCAGGAGTGAGAGAGAGGAGGGCATCACCAATTGCCAGAGAAAAATAAATAGCGTGTGATCAGATACTTGAATTGAGGTTTATGTTGTAGTGTGTGTAATCTGTGTGGGTGCGTGTGTTGGAGGAAGAATTTGGGAAATATCTGGAAACTAGACAATTTTTTTTTAATGCTGAGGTTTGAAAAAGTAGAAACTATTTCAAACCCACAAACAGACAACAGGAGAATGGCACGGTGTATATCACTGAAGGGACGCTAGGCTGTATGACACAGAAGACAACACACACCTTCCTTCATTCTTCCAGCAGCTCAAAGTGCTGGCACTAAGTCACAGTTCTGCATGGCTCCAGGAATGGCAGTTGGCCCAATGCAGTTGACTTGGCCAGACTTGCACCTCTCCTCCTTCCCAGGGTCAGCCTAAAGCCAGTGCACAGGCCAAGACATGGGCCCCAAAGCTCAACACCGTGGTCTCACTTGGGGAAACCTCTGAGGAGTCACCCCAGCTTCAGGGCTCTCTAAGGAGTCAGATGGTGCCCTTGCTGTAACTGAACTGAAGTTCAGATTTTCCCTACACCCAAACCTTCTTCCCTCATTTCTTTCAGGAACTGTTCTCATATCTGGTATATCATTTCTACATTTTTTTTGGTATGGACTGCTTCATTATTTTTTAAAATAGTGTTAAATTTTCAATTAAAAAAAAAATCCTGTCAGAGTTCCATGTGCTATACAGTAGGTCGGTTAGCCATTTTAAATAAAGTAGTGTGTACATGTCCATCCCAAACTCCCTAACTATCCCTTTCCCCTACCCCCACCCCCCAGGAACCGTAAGTTTGCTCTGGAAGTCGTTGAGTCTGTTTCTGCTCAGTAAGTTCACTTGTATCATTTCTTTTTAGATTCCACGAATAAGTGATGTCACACACTATTTCTCCTTCTCTGTCTGACTTGCTTCCCTAAGTATGATACTCTCTAGGTCCATCCATGTTACCACAAATGGCATTATTTCATTCTTTTTAATAACTGAGTAGTATTGAATGAGGGAGGAGAAGGGAACGACAGAGGATGAGATGGTTGGATGGCATCACCGATTCGATGGACATGAGTTTGAGCAACCTCCAGGAGTTGGTGATGGACAGGGAAGCCTGGTGTGCTGCAGTCCATGGGGTCACAAAGAGTCGAGCACGACTAAGCGACTGAATTGCACTGAATATTCCATTGTGTATAGGTACCACACCTTTTTATCCATCCCCCTGTCGATGGACATTTAGGTTGCATCCATGTCTTTTGCTATTGTAAGCAGCTCAATGTTATGTGACAGCCTGGATGGGAGGGGACTTTGGGGAAGAATGGATACCTGTATGTGTATTGAGTCCCTTCTCTGTTCACCTGAAACTATCACAGCATTGCTTGTTAATCGCTATAGCCCAGTACAAAACAAAACAAAACAAAAAATTTCTAATCCTTTCAGAGTTACTCAGGATACAACCCAAACTCCCAACCATGGCATATAAGACTTCAACAATTGGTCTCAGCTTAACTTCTCAGCCTTTACTTTTACTTCTCAACCCCACTTCAGCCACACTGAGTGATCTGCGGTTTTAACCTCCAAACCTCTGACATGTCACTGATTCCCTTTATTTCAATAGCCCTCCTCATCTCCCTCTGCCCACTTTTTGTCTCACTTGTATTCACTCTTCTGATCTTAATTTAAATACCTCTCCTCAGAAACCTTTCCTGAGACCCTTAGACATCAGCTATCCTTCCAGGGAGCTCACACAGTAATCTATGCTGTTTCACTTTTTAAAAATCTAACTGCCTATTCAATCTGTTTACTTAAAAGCCTATGCAACCGCCCTCTCCAGGCAAAAGATAACTGACCTCTGGAACTACGTCTTAGTCACCCTGTGCCAATCCAAGTACTTGACATACAGTAGGCGACAACATGCTTTTACAAAATGTCTTTTACAGGTCGGATGGATGGATGGTTGGTTAGAAGGACAGATGGATGAATAGATAGATAGGTAGCTAGGTAGGTAGAGACAGACAAATAAGTCCTTCCCTAACAATCTCCATGATAGAAAATAGAGCTGAATCTTGAAGCCAGATTCACAACCTCAAGAGACAATTAAACTGGCCAAGTCAAAACCTTAGAAACCACAATGTACAACCCAACAACACAGAATTTTCAAGCTACCTCTTCTGTTTTTCCTTAAAGGTCAAGGGAATGACCATTCTGATATACCAGCTTCTATATTACAATTTAAAGCTAGCCCACTGAATATTAGGATTTGAAAGACAGAATTCAAGAGAAAAAACAATATGACAATAGTAACTTCTTCTTTCTTCTATTCCTCAAAGCTCAACATCAGAGCATCACATTAGGAAAAGCATCTGTTATCTGAATAATTATGATTTTTGAGCATCCCTGTTTTATTGACTGAACTCCAATGACCTTTCCACCACTTAATTATTTCCTAAATGAGAGATATTTCTCAACATCTGTTCTTGATTTGTTTTTAATTTCCATTTACTCTATCCTATCTGTTGAAAGTGAAATCAGTAATATAGGATGACACTATCCGCACATGAAACACCCTATTCTTCAGTTAAGTTTCCTCTGAAATAGTTTTCCAGGCTCTTTTCACACATAAATTTTCTTTCAGCTGTCCAAGACTATTCCCTTCAAGATAAAATTAATATTACCTTTCTTTGCCTCCTTTTCAAAGAGCTTTTATATTATCTTTTCTCTTATTTTAATCAACCTACTTTTTTCCTAAAGCATGACATTTCTTTCAGAATATACATACAGAAAAAAATTACAAATGCTATTAAAACAGTTCAATTCAAAGTCACCTGAACAAGCCGACCAAGAGCGCTACTTTAGAAAAACAGCAATTGTTAATGTAATTAAGGAGTAAAAGCTACCTTTAAAATGTAGAAATTAATCAAATTAAGCATATAAATTCTGGAGGAAGAGCAAATACTAAAAGGACTGTTACATGATTTATAACATAATTTTTAAAACTATACATCTGATTGAAATATATATATATGAATTATAATGTGAAAAGCTATCTATCAGATTGAAGAATATAAAACAAATCCCTTGAAGTGAAGTTTACATTATAGCTTTATACATGTGGTTACTAACTGCAAACCATCTTTCAAATCCTCTCCCCTTCTCCTCTACCCTCGTACCACTCTGGTCCAAGCTCCCAAGATCTCTAACCTTAGTTATTTTCACAGCTTATCTGCTCCCTTCCTCCCTTCAACTCTGCTCCCTTTGAAATTTATCATTCATACTGTCCACCAAGTTATCTTTTTGAAAAACAATACTTACTCCATCATTAACCCACTTAAAATCCTATAGTAGCTCCCAACAGGGAAAAGATCAGACCTCTTAGCCTGCTTTCAAAGAGCTTTCAAAATCTGGCCCCAACCTCTCTCCTCATCTACAACACTCACCTACCAGCTGCAGGCTCAAAACGCACTGTTCTTTCCCATCACCTTGGAATGCCCTCCCCTCACAGCCACACAACTACCTCCTATGCATCCCTCAAGGCACAGCTCAACTCCCTTCCTCTAGCTCTCTCTTTCCCAATGAAGTAAGACCTGTCCTTTCTGCTCCCCCGACTCCCCAGCTTCGGGTACACTACACAGGGTTTGTGCAGGGCTGTCTCCTTACTCCTCTCTTCCCAAGCAGCCTGAGAATACCTGAATGAAACAGAGACCAATGTCTTGCTCACCTCTGGGCCCTTCATCTAGCTACACTGAATGAATGACAAGCATTTGCTGAGTGAATAAGGTATGTATATCAGCAAGTCTGATTATTTTAAACCATTAAAGAGCATGGCGAGCCCTTATTGAGCACTTACTGTGTGTGGAGACTAAGCTAAAGGCTGCATCAGAAGGTCAAGTTAGGAAAGCACATGCCCATACACAAGCAAGAGGAGCCAAAAATAGAAATAAAGAGTGAACAAGAGGGAAGAAGATTGATTGTGGCTCTGTGATCGATCAAAGAATAGAATGCTTTGTGGCATTTATGCTGATGTTTGAAAGATGGAGGTTTCAAAACCAAGGGGTGGAGAGGGAAGAACAATCAAGCAGAGAAAACAAAGCAAGCCACGTCCCAAAGACAGGAAAAGGACCACGGGCCGTCCTCACAAGCACCGTGCGCCTCCCTCACAGGGTATATTTTGGAGGGAGGGAGACATAAAAAGATAGGTCAGCATCAGACGTCCCTAAATGTTTCACTGAAACATGCATGCAAATGAGTTCCCCTCTCTGAGCAATCTGCCTTGATGCCAGGTCCCCAGAGTAAGATCTGTGCTACACCAAATGCTCCAAAAGGCCAGCCCCAGACAGACAGCAAGCATATGTGTGCATTCTCCAAATACCAACACCCTTTGATCTTCTAACAGGCTACATCTCTTGAAAAAGCACATGTAAGTTAGAATAATTCAAGTCACTCTGATTTTTCTTCTTGAGACACAGTATTATAATGGTGTTTAATATATGATTAAGAGTCTCTTCTTGATGAAAGTGAAAGAGGAGAGGAAAAAGTTGGCTTAAAGCTCAACATTCAGCAAACTAAGATCATGGCATCTGGTCCCATCACTTCATGGGAAATAGATGGGGAAACAGTGGGAACAATGGCAGACTATATTTTGGGGGGCTCCAAAATCACTGCAGATGGTGATTGCAGCCATGAAACTAAAAGAGGCTTACTCCTTGGAAGGAAAGTTATGACCAACCTAGATGGCATATTGAAAAGCAGAGACATTACTTTGCCAACAAAGGTCCATCTAGTCAAGGCTATGGTTTTTCCAGTGGTCATGTATGGATGTGAGAGTTGGACTGTGAGGAAAGCTGAGTACCGAAGAACTGATGCTTTTTGAACTGTGGTGTTGGAGAAGACTCTTGAGAGTCCCTTGGACTGCAAGGAGATCCAACCAGTCCATTCTAGAGATCAGTCCTGGGTGTTCTTCGGAAGGAATGATGCTAAAACTGAAACTCCAGTACTTTGGCCACCTTATGGGAAGAGCTGACTCATTGGAAAAGACCCTGATGCTGGGAGGGATTGGGGGCAGGAGGACAAGGGGACGACAGAGGATGAGATGGCTGGATGGCATCACCAACTCGATGGACATGAGTTTGAGTAAACTCTGGGAGTTGTTGATGGACAGGGAGGCCTGACGTGCTGCGATTCATGGGGTCACAAAGAGTTGGACACGACTGAGCAACTGAACTGAACTGAGCTGAACTGATGTTATAGAACTGACCACAGATACTATAAGTAGAAGCACAAAAATAAATAGCTTTACATTCCGCAGTATAACATTTTCTAAACACCTTACAAAGGGACTATAAGGATAACAAAGTAAATAGAGTACAAAGTGAAAGTTGCTTAGTTGTGTCTGACTCTTTGCGACCCCATGGGCCGTATCCTAAGTCGCTTCAGCTGTGTCCAACTCTGTGAGACCCCAGAGACGGCAGCCCACCAGGCTCCCCTGTCCCCGGGATTCTCCAGGCAAGAACACTGGAGTGGGTTGCCATTGCCTTCTCCAATGCCATGAAAGTGAAAAGTGAAAGTGAAGTCGCTCAGTCGTGTCTGACTCCTAGCGACCCCATGGACTGCAGCCCACCAGGCTCCTCCGTCCATGGGATTTTCTAGGCACGAGTACTGGAGTGGGTAGCCTTTCCCTTTTCCAGGCCATTTTGACCCAGGGATCAAACCCAGGTCTCCCACATTGCAGGCAATTCTTCACCAGCTGAGCCACAAGGGAAGCCCAAGAATACTGGAGTGGGTAGCCTATTCCTTCTCCAGGGGATCTTCCCAACTCAGGAATTGAACCGAGGTCTCCTGCTTTGCAGGCGGATTCTTTACCAACTTAGCTATCAGGGAAACATCAAATAGAGTATACCTGGAGTTTTATCTCAGAGCATCCCAGGAGGTGGCTTCCAGATATGGCCCAGGGCCTTCAACACAGGGCCTTCAACACCAAATAAGACTCAGTCACTCTCCCAGCTCTAAGTCAGACTTGCATTTCAAAAGACAGTATTTTGATAAGGGGTCACGTTTCTTGCAAACTTGAGAATTCCCTGAGTAAAATCCGAACATGGCCCCATCCACAAAAAATAGAGAGAGATGAAAGAAAGAGGCAGACCAAATAGGAATCCATTTCACCAGTATCTCAGTTGGTAAAGAATGAGCCTGCAATGCAGGAGACCAGGGTTCAATCCCTGGGTTGGGACAATCCCCTGGAGAAGGAAATGACAATCCACTCCAGTATTCTTGCCTGGAACAATTTCACGGGCAGACAAGCCTGGCAGGCTACAGTCTATGAGGTAGCAAGAGTCGGACACGACTTAGTGACTAGACCTGTATATAGGCTTAGCGCTGTATAGCACAGGGGACTCTCCTTGGTGCTCTGTGCTTACCTAAACTGGAAGGAAATCCAAGAAAGAGGGGATGCATGTATGTACGTATGTATGCATGCTCAGTCACTCAGTCATGTCTGACTTTGCAACACTATGGACTGTAGCCCACTAGGCTCCTCTGTCCATGGGATTTCCCAGGCAAGAATACTGGAGTGGGCTGCCATTTCCTTCTCCAGGGAATCTTCCCAACCCAGGGATCAAACCTGTGTCTCCTGCATTAGCAGGAGGATTCTTTACCACTGAGCCACCTGGGAAGCCAGACGTATGTATACATATGGATGGTTCTCTTTGCTGTACAGCAGAAACTGACACAGCAGTGTAAAGCAACTATACTCCAATTTTTAGAAAAAGAGGCAGAAGCTGGAGGGATGCCGCCACAAGCCAGCGAAAGCCAGGAGCCACCAGAAGCTGAAAGCGGCAAGGGGAATTCTTTCCTAGAAACTTCAGAAGGAACAAGGCCCTGCTGACACCTCTATCTTGGGCTTCTAGCCTCCAGAACTGGGAAACTATAGACTTCTATTGTTTTAAACCATAAAACTTATGGTCATTTTGTTACAGAAGCCATAGAAACTAATACAGGGGGGTTGATCCTTGGTTTCCTTTACAAACTTAAACTCCTTTCAGCAGCTTAAAAACTGCAGTTGACGTATTTTATTATCTTTTAAGACAATTCAATTATCTGACAAGTTAACCTCAAATGTACTTAAATTCTTATAACTCTAATATTGGACTTGGAGGGCATTAGGGTCCAAGGGAAATAAATGAGACAGAGAAAGACAAATGCTATATGTTATCACATGTGGAATCTAAAAAATACAACAAACTAGTGAATATGACAAAAAAAGTAGCAGACTCATGGACATAAAGAACATACTAGTGGTTACCAATGGGGGAGGGGCAACATAAGGGGAGGGGAGTAACAGGTGCAAACTATTAAGCATAAATTAAGCTACAAGAATGTATTTCACAACATGCAGAATAGAGTTAATAATTTATAATAACTATAAATGGAGTATAACCTTTAAAAATTGTGAATTACTATATTGTACTCCCATAACAGACTGTATTACTGTACATCAAACATGCCTCAATAAAAAAATAAAGATTATTAAAAAAATAAATACAATTACAAAAACAAGGAGGCAAATACAATTGTAATACCTTATTAACCTTAAAGAAGGTAAGAAAACTAGCATCAAGTTACTATGTTCTTGCACTTTATATCATATCTTAGAGACCATCCCATATCAATACAGAAAGAACCTGTGGTTTTTCATTGCAAATAATTCCACTGTATGAATAAGTTATAACTTAAGTAAAAAGAAAGAAAATCAACATAAAGGATGGATGTGGGATTTTTCCTCACCATGAGTCAAGCCATAACTGTCTTGGAAATGTTTCTTAGAAAAAACAGACAATAAGTTTTTATGATAAGTTCAGAATATCCCATGAAAGAATTCAGGTTTCTACTCTAACCTTGCAGCAGGAAGAGGTTAAATGCACCAAACTGAAGACCAAGGTGCTCCAAGAAGAAATATTTCAAGGCTGAATATTTTGGTAGGATCTTCCAGTTCAACAGTCCACAATAAGAAATGCACCAAAGTTTCATCACTCTCCTGCTCTCTTTGCACAGTTTTACCTTTGCTCAGCACAAGAATACAAGGCAAAAGAAAAAGAGTCCAAAACCACAAAATCCCTACCTCTTATAATTATTTAAAAAGAAGAGGTTGTTAGTAGAAATAATCTTCAACATCGGACTGTAGCTCTCCTTTCTCCTCTGAAATGCACAGACCACTTTCACTTTGGTTCCAAGAGTCTTAAACCTGCTTCCTTTGTCCATAAATCAATGGCACTTAAACAGAGTAACTGCAGAGCTTGTTAAAACTCCAGACGCCGGGACCCCACCTCACGTGACTGAGTCGGAATCCCAAAGGGTGGTTCTGACATGTAGCCAGAGTTAGGAACTCTAAGAGACTGAGCCTAAAACCCGACTTTCAAAATAAAAGCATATGTCGACATCTATGTAATTACTGAACTAATGAAAATCACAAGACTTACCCATAAAGAATAAGAAAACTAATCATTTGTATTAAAGCCTTTTTCACAGAAATATCCTACACCAAAATCTTAATCAGAACATGGCATGAGACAAATGTGCAAACATTCAAACAATGGAATTAGAAAAGATGATCTCACCAGATAATATCTTTTTAATCATGGGATTTTTCTAAGTTCTGCCAGTTTAGAGACAGAAAGTCATATTTTTTTTACTGGATTTCTCTGCTCTATCAGAAATGTCATTATCAATGTGCTTGTCAATGTGCTTTGTTCTGATCTTCAGGAAAAAGAATGTTACATAATTCAATACTGAGATTGATGAACTGGACAGAAATTATAATAATTAGCCTGCCACCCACCCACCAAAAAAAGTTCATTTGAAAATATTCACCTACAAAATGTTATTCTCCTGCTTTACACCTTGATTTTAATGACTGTGACAAACAAAACTGATTTTTTTTTTTTTTTTGCTTTTTTACGTGAACAGATCTCAAAATCAGTATAAGGTTGTACCAAAGCAAACTTTAATCTTAACTGCCAAGAGTGCACACACACAAACGATTCCTATTATTGGCTAGGCTAGGAGAACAAGCTTTTGACAGAGAAGGTTCACAGAATATAAATAAATCTCAGGTGTTTGGTTGTGAAAAGGCCTGGATGTCAAGGCCAGAGAGCCACATGGAACCTGGGACTACTTGCCTCCCACACTTGACCTATGCAAATCCAGGGGTAGAGCAAGGAAAAGTGAAAGGACCAGGTCTAGCTTAGATTTCTCAGTCCACAACCAGCATTTCGACAGTAAATATATATTAAAATTTCACACCGATTCACCTCTCAAATACTAAACTGACTGTATTTATTATTAAGCAATTAGGGCACACCAAAAAATAAGAAGAGTAGAACAGTAAATATCTATGCCTACACACACACACACACACACACAGCTTAAAGAGAGAGAGGAAAAAAAATCTAACCAATACATGTGAAACCACCTAAGTAATCTTTTGCAATAGAATTTTAACTAATATTTACAACCACTTCAATGATCTTGCATGTTCCCTTGTTTCCTGAAAATCATCCTATCGACATCTAGTTCAAATCTGGGCTCAAATAAGGTTCAGTAAAACTGAGTTTTCCATTCTGTCTATATACTAAAGACTTCTACTGCTTAGAACATTCTCCAAAATTTGTTTTCCTGTGGAGAACAGATCACCTACACAGCTTTCCCAACCTTAGTAACAGGTCATGAGAATTACATGAATGCAGAAATCTTTCCTATGATGGCACTATTTCAGCCTAATGAGGTACCAACACAGAATATTTTATGTGCATGACAAGAATAGCTACTCTCCTCTGTTAAGAGTTGAATTTCCACCAGGGTCACTGTCCCTCACCACAAATCCCCAGGGCTCATGGAAAAAAACCAAACACACTCAAAGACTCCCTTCAAAGCACAGGCATTCCAGCCAAGTAATGCTTTGGTGGGGGGGAGGGGGGCAGGGTTGGGGGGAGAGAAAAAAACCTTTATTTCACAGTCCCTTAAACTCTTCAGGAAAATCCCCACACAGATATTTCTTTAAACAAAAGAGAAAGAAGACCCATGGGAAATACAACATAACCACTGTTTTTCCTAAAGAAAGGCCTCTAAAAGATAAACAAATAAGGCAACCTTCCTCCCAGCTTCATAAAACCACATCTGCTTAAGAAAGTTTAAACATAGTATCATGCAAACACAGTATCATTGTTAGGCCTGTTATAAATGTAACCAGGTATAATATTCCATAGTAAAGAATTCATTTTATTTTTATTTCACTGGCCTCCCTTTTCTCCCCTCCCGGTCCACTCCTCCCCAGCCAACCCTTTCAATGCCATAGATACCCATCCAGGCATCAGACCAGGCCTCAAACTGTGCCAGACCGCAGTCCATCTGAAATCCACTACTTTTTTTTCACCAGCCAGTTAAAAGCCTTGAGCAGCAAGCAAAGGAAAAGAGAAAAGGGAATTCACGTCAGAAACAGATTATTAGTTCTTCTACCTTCCACCCAGAGGACTGCCAGTCCTCTGCTATTTTCCTTTGCCAACTTCTAGAAGAGAATGATAGAGACCAGGGCCAATAACCAGGGCTGAGAGCAGCAGGTTATATCTCCTGCGATCGGCCTTCCCATGGCAGGAAAGGATGCCTGCCAGCGGCCTGGAGCAGCTGTATCTCACAGCCAAAGGCCCCAATTTCGTAACCACAAAGGCAGAGGCAGAGGGATGTAGCAAAACAATTAACACTCTGCAAAATTTCTAAGGAATTAATTTAGGCACGAAAAAAACAAAGGACCATCTGGCAGCAACAAAATAAACTACCTGGTAAATTAGGAGACTGGGTGCTCCATACAGAGCTCGAATGCAGAGTTTCTGGAATCAGAGCACCTGAGTTCTCACCCCAGCTCTGACATTTCTAGCTCTGTAGCCTTTTTCATTGACTAGACATTCACTGCTTACCTGCTATGAGCTAGACACTGGGCTGAGCCCCAGGGATGCATGGGTCCCTGCTCTTGTGGAGTTAAGTTGAGTAGGACATTGAAAGAAAAGTTCAGGTGTTAGTTGCTCAGTTGTGTCTGACTCTTGACGACGTCATGGACTGCAAGGCTTCTCTGTCCTTGGAATTCTCCAGGCAATAATACTGGAGTGGGTAGCCATTCTCTTCTCCAGGGGATTTTTCCCACCCAGGGATCAAACCTGGGTCTCCTGCATTCCAGGCAGATTCTTTACTATCTCAGCTACCAAGGAAGCTAACAAACACACACACACACACACACAAAGAGAAACAAGAAAACTACCAGAAAGTGACTGAGCATAGGGGGAACTTAAATATACAGATACAGTCAACAGTGACTGGGAGTGACCTTCCTCATGGTCTTCTGGCTAAGACTCTGCACTCCCAATGCAGGGGGCCCGGTTCGATCCCTGGTCGAAGAACTAGATCCCACATGTCACAACGAAAAGATTCTGCATGCTCCAACAAAGATTGAAGATCCCTGTTGCCACAACTAAGGCCTGGCACAGCCAAATAATTAAATATTTATTTGACTGTGCCAGGTCTTCGTTGCCTCACGTGGGATTTTTTCATTGCACAGACTCTAGCTGTGGCGGTCGAGCTTAGCTGCTCCACAGCATGTAGGATCTCAGTTTCCAGTGTTGTTGTTTAGTCACTAAGTCATATCTGACTCTTCTGTGACCCGCGGACTGTAGCCCGCTAGGCTCCTCTGTCCGTGGGATTTCCCAGACAAGACTACTGGAGCCGGTTGCCATTTTCTTCACCAGGGGATCCTCCCGACCCAGGGATCGAACCTGCATTTCCTGCATTAGCAGGTGGATTCTTTACCAGGTTTAGCCATCAGGGAAAACCCTTAGATCCTAAACCAGGGATTAAACCCACATTCCTGCACTGCAAGGCAGATTCTTAACCACTGGACGGGCAGGAAAGTAGTAAATAAATAGTAACAACAACAACAAAAAGATGACTGGGAGAGTTACTTCCTAAACTCAGCAGGCAAGTTTTCTCAGAGGTGATACTAAAGCCTAGACCTACCTAATAAGAGGAGCCCATCAGGCAAAGACAGGGAAAGAGGGATGTGCAAAGGCCCTCAGGCAGGCATGGTTGGGCCGCTGCAGAAACAGAAAGAAGGTCAGTTTGGCAAATTACTTCTGTGTGGCTCGTGTCCGTCATCTGTGAAACAGTCATTGTGAGGATGAAACTCTGAGCACCACATCCACTGTATGTAGTCAGTCAATGTCAGTTGCTACAATTATCATAATCAGTGAGATCCCATCACTAGAGGTGTGCAAGAAGAGGCTGGGTACTCAGTGGCATGGCCAGGCAACAGGACCTCTCAGGTTCCATCAACAATTAGGTCAGGATTACACAAGAAGACAAAAAGTGAAGGAAGCAAGGATAAAAATGTTACACTCAGGCTTCCTGTCCAAAGGCTGTTAAAGAATGCTTTGAATCATGCAACAATGTGGAGTTTTAGCGACTAATTCATTCAACAAATGGCCCCTTCCCATGTGAGAATCTATGATTCTAATCCCTACAAGTCAAAATCCCCACAAGGAGCTAGTTGGCAGTCTTTAGCCCTGAAGTCTACCCTCTTTACGGGGCTTTGAGCTAAAACTTACCAGAACAGCATTGAGAAGAACAGAAAAGGGTGACTTATTCTATGTTACTGGCATTAAAGCATCAGTATTGATAGAATAAAATAGCACTGAGGCTGTTCTTTGATTTTACACATATCTCAAACCATTTTATTATTTCATGTTTAAAATGTTCCAAGCAGAAGTTTACATACCACAGACTCCATTGATAATATATTTCACTTAAAAAAAGAAAATCTTACTCTTGATCTACTCTCAAAATACTTAATAAACTGTAAAACTTTCTGAAGCTCACTAATTCCGGCTATCAAAGGTGTACTGATTAATGACAGACAAATTTGACTTGCATGTCTTTAAGTTAGGGAAAGATTTACTTTTACCCAACCCCAAGCCCTGAATCATTAAAGGTCATATTCTTTCAAGTTCTTTTCTAAAACTCACTCAAATCCAAGACAAATGAATTACAATCATTAAGAAATACATGATTTTTATATTCATGAAATATTTCATCACCTACTCTTGATAGTTCAGATTTCTGTTTAGTTGGTAGAAATTACTTTAAAAATTATTAAACCTCATACACTGCATAAAGCAAATTAATACTGAATGAGGGCAATATAAACAATCCTAATACCTTAACATAAAATGCACCAATACTTTTATGAAGCGAGGTTTTTAGACTGTTCAAACTTAGGGATTTGAGGAGGAACGAGATAAATCTTCATGAACCAAGACAAAAGTTTATCAGTATAATCTCAGCATCAGGTCTTCCCTACCCCAATCTCTATCCCCTCCACCATAGCTAGATCCTCAAAAAGTAGAAACACAGAAATAGATCTGAATCAAAATTCTCCTATAGGAGAATATGCATTATATGTATATGATTCCTTTGACTTTCAGAAAGCAAGATTGAAATTAACAGGCCCATTCAAATCCAAATTTATCTACTGCCTTTGCAACATAATCCAGCGGAAAGAATGTGATTCAGATCTCAGCTATGCAACAGCTAAATTTTCAATGCTTTTTGAAGTAGGAGCCATCAAAAATAAAAAAGAAAGTAACAGTCATCACCTTGGCATTAAAACACTTGAAGCAATTTGATATTTTTAAGAATCCTTTAGAAATACTTTAAGAAGTAATGCAGGCTCATTGAAAAGCATTTAAAGTGCCTATGAGTAAAAAAAGAGAAAAATAATAATCCCCAAATACCAGGATGACCACCATTAACATTTTTGTGTACATTCTATTGAACTTTATTGGAAAAAAAATTTTTTCACATAAATGACTTTATATTGCACATAATTTTTATATAACAACATCAACAACATGTTTCTATGTTCATATATACATATTCATAACATTTTTGTGAACGTATAACCTTTATTTTATGAATACACCTTAATTAGCTCCACTGAGATTCTATATGATTTAGTCAAGTCCCCTCCACTAAAGGAACAGCATAGGCTAACCATTGTTTCCTAAAGTTATTTGCCTATGACATCCTTTTTTGACTTATATATTAGAATTTACACTTGTTTCAAATGCTTTGGGAAATTATGATTTAACCAATCCTCAGTATTGGATTTTTATGGTATTTCTAATTTTTTTCTATAATAAAAATGCTATGATCAACTTTTTGCTTGTATATTTCTGTGTCTTCCCTAGGAACAAAACTCCAAAAATAGAGGTACTGGGCCAATTGGAATGCGTACATTAAAAACATAGTAAGTTCTACCCAACTGTCCCCAGTAGTATATGAGAATAGTCAGTCTTTTGAAATGATCATTTTTAATTTAAAGAGTAGTTTAAAAGTTATGTGTACTCATCATATATAACGAGTATTTTTAAACTTATATAATTACTTTTTTATGAACATGGTTAAAATACACAGTTATAAATAAATATCAAAGGTCTTACCGTAATGGAAGTTGACTCAGAAAACTAAGAACATAACTCCTCACAATTTATAGAACATGACAAGCATGGGTACATTAAATTGTCTCACTGTCATCTTCCTCCTTGTTACATCTATATTTTTCTGGACATACATTCTGTACTGTTTAGAAGATATTAGTAATCCCTTACATCAACACAGTACTTTATACAACTAAAGCATTTAAATCAAGATAAATTTTAGGGGGCATTAAACTTTCTCAGAACATACTTTAAAATAGGACGTTAAGCTGTACCCCCCGAAAGATCCTTCAAACTACACAGTAGTGGCTACATATTTAGAACCAAGACTGTAATAACCAGTCTTTACCAATCCACCAACACCAGGGCCATGAAGGGAAATATACCTGAAACGTGTGTGGCAGTAGATCAGTCATGTCCAGCTCTCTGTGACCCCATGAACTGTAGCTCACCAGGTTCCTCTGGTCCATGGAATTCTCTAGGCTAGAACACTGGAGTGGGTTGCCATTCCCTTCTCTGGGGGGTCTTCCTGACCCAGAGATCAAAGCCAAGTCTCCCACATTGCAGGCAGATTCTTTACCATCTGAGCCACCAGCAAAACCCTCATCTCTATTAATTTAGAGCCTATTTTCAGTGCATATTTCTCCAGATTCATACAATAAAAAGCAACCTTCTAACATAATATAAAGATGGTTCACATAGCAAAAACAGACATGAGGTTCCTTTTTTGGTTTTAAAGTGACACTGGGTATTAAGTTAATAGGCCAAAGTAACTCTCAAAGTTACTTAAGTATAGTGTTCACACCCAGGGTGGAGTTCTGTGTAATTTTCAAAACTCAGGTCCTGGCTGCTCAAAAATATCTCCCCATAGAGTCTATCTCAGAATCATATTTGTTGCTTTTTAAAAATACCGAAATTTTTACTCAGTAGGTCTGGAGTGGAGCCAATTTATCTGTATTTAAAAAAAAAAAAACCCTCCCCAGTTGATTCAGTTATACAGCCAGAGTGGTAAAGTAGTTGATTATATAAAAAGATTGGGGGGAAAATAAATAAATAAAAAGACTGAGGGAGGGAGTGATATCCTTACATAATCAATTTAAATCTTCAATGAAAACCATTCATCTGTCTTAATCTAGTTTCCTAGATAACCTAGGTAAAACTGTACCTTGAGAAGGTTTATAAGATGCTTCGAAAAGGGGAGCAGAGGTAGAAGAACACCTGCTGGCCTAGCACTGGTTAGAAATGGGATGGGGGAGAGGGGGTATGAAAGCAAATCTCAAGAAGACTACCCACCCCATCTGAAACCACAGCATTTCCTACCTAAAGCATCATTTTTTAAGCTGCACTTTTATGTTCAAGAGGTTTCTTATAAATGAACAGCAATCAGCTAACAGGTAGCAGTTTCACCAAGCAATGCCAATCAACATACCAGGAAACCAAGATGGATTGAGAAATTAAGACAGAATACACAGAGACATCAAGGAGGGCATGGCAACCCACTCCAGCATTCCTGCCTAGAGAAACCCCATGGACAGAGGAGCCTGGCAGGCTACAGTCCATGGGGTCGCAAAGAGTTGGACACAACTGAGCGACTAGGCACAGCACACACAGAGATATTGTATTACCATTTACAGTGTTATAGTCATTTGTCAGATTTCTGTTTCTCAAAAGAAGTTTGTCTCATAAGAACAGTACAAAACAAACAAAATCTCATGTCTTCTAAGTAGCTTATGAACAAAAAAATCGGCCATTTTCTGAAGGCTCCGTTACTTACCAGATCTGGACTTAATGATGTCGCTGAACTCATTCTGCCCATCGTCAGCTCTGGCCTCATGCTCTCCATACTTGGCCATCTTAGTTGCGTTTCAGTACAATCCAAAGGCTTGACAAGATCCTCTTTTAAAGACTTTCAATTTTCTATAATCATCAACATCAATACCTAAAGAGAAAAGGGGAAACATGGATTTTTTAAAATATACAAGACTATATTAATATGCATATATTAATACATGCTGACATATATTTATGTATAACATATTGCATATAGATGTAATATATAACCACAATATATATCACAGCTGTATAATATATATGACTATAGATATTAAAATATAAGTATATGTATTATATATGGGCTTCCTGGTGGCTCAGTGGTAAAGAATCCACCTGCCATTGCAGGAGACGTAGGGGTCTAGGATTCAATCCATAGGTCAGGAAGATCCCCTGGAGGGCATGACAATCCACTCCAGTATCCTTACCTGAAAAATCCCATGGACAGAGGAGCCTGGTGGGCTATAATCCATGGAATCACAAAAAGTTGGACACTACTGAAGAGTCTGAGCACACACACATGCACATTATATATGGTTTTATATAGTAATCCTTCATTCAACAGATATTTATTTGGAGCCTATGGCAATCCACTCCAGTATTTTTGCCTGGAGAATCCCATGGACAGAGGAGCCTGGTGGACTAACGTCCACGGGGTTGCAAAGAGTCGGACATGACTGAGCAACTAACACTTTCACTTTCATGTATAAAGCACTGATCTGGGCAATGGAAATATGACTATCAAAGAGACAAAACCTATACTAGTTTGAAATCCACAGACACCAAGCAATTAATTATATAATGGAGTACTTCATTATACTACTAATATGTTACAAAAGTACAAAGGAGAAGCATAGAGTAATATGAGCATACTGCAGAGGAATCTGACCTGCTCTGGGCAATTAAAGAAGGCTTTCTTGAAGATGTGACATTTGAGCCAAGCCTTCAAGGATGAGCGATGGGAAGAGAAAAAGGTAAGAATCTCCCATGTAACGTGACAGGAAGCATCAAAGAACATTCAAAAATCTGAGCAGAGGCCAGTGCTTTTGGAGCCTAAGAGGAGAGGGATTTGTTGAACTAGGTGAAGTAACAGACAGGACCAGGAACAGGGCTGTGAAGATAGCCTGTAAAGGATTTTGTTATTTATCCAAAGAACAGTGGGAAAACAGCAGATGATTTCGAGCTGGGAAGCAACATATGATTGTGGCTTAAATAAGTGTAGATAGAAAGAAGTGGGTGGACATGAGGGCTATTAGATATTAAATGAAGGCCAATGGGATTTGGGAACTGACTGGATATGAGTTTCAGTATACTGAGGCACAAAATGACTGCCCAATTTTGGCTTGTGCAATTTAGTCACTGGAGCATGAGCGTCTGAAGGAAGAAACAAGGAGTGTGATTTGGATTGATGGAGTTTGAGATATACAAGTGGAGATAACCAAAAAGTCTGATCTCAGGAATGGTCTGGATTATACGTAAATCTGAAGAGTTACGTGGTATAGCCATTGACACAGATTTTATTCTGGAAACCACACCATGTGAATTCTCCTGAGAACAGACATGACTCAAAATAATTTTAATCTTTTAGTAATTAATGAGTCAAGGCATGTTGAGAATTTACAGAATTGAGGATTCTACCCTGCACTACCACTTTTCTTTTAAAATGTCATCAATTAGACATGCACTGCCCTAGAACTTTCTGGAACACAATGCCAAAGCAACCCAAATAGAATCAAAATTCAAGTTCAAGTTCAGCAACTTGGCTATATCCTAACATCCCCTTATGAGCACCCCAAATGCCAGCTAAATAAATCAATCATTTAATGGGGAAAATAACCGTCAAGACATCCCAATATTAATCTACAAATAATAGACATTAATTCACATATTGTAATAGATATCAAAACCAGAGTTTATTGTTAGCTAGGATTAGACAACTCAATTATTTAATTCAAGGACACATCATATGGCATTACTATTTTGTAATATAGTTCATTTTACATATCTATTCACTATTTGCTTCCCTGGTGGCTCAGATGGTAAAGCGTCTGCCCGAAATGCGGGAGACCCAGGTTCGATCCCTGGGTTGGGAAGATCTCCTGGAGAAGGAAATGGCAACCCACTCCAGTACTCTTGCCTGGAAAATCCCATGGATGGAGGAGCCTGGAAGGCTACAGTCCATGGGGTCACAAAGAGTCGACACGACTGAGCAACTTCACTCATTCACTATTTAGAAGTTCTTACATATTATGTTAACAATATACAACACTCAAGGACATACCACATTGTTTTATATTTCATAACAATATAAATACATAAAATGTAAAATTTCTTTTCCTTAGTAGTTAGGAAAAGGGTATGTTCTAACAATAAAGAGGTCAAAGTTACCTTAGAAAAAGGTTTTAAATGTTAAAGTGTTTGAGGCAGATGAAAACTGATGAACTACTAAAGCTTTGGGAACAATTTCCTCTCCAAAAGGGAGAAATACATGGACTGGATCATCAGCCTGAATCTGCGAGATTTTGAGAGTATAAAAACATTTTTCACTTTTTATACTGTCCACTACTATTGCACTTTATGGATGATTATGTCATTAGGTTCCTTTCAGGGGGTAAATTACCTGCTAAAGATTTGCTACATTCTTAAATGTATTTTATTACATTCAAGTACCAAAAGTTTTGTTCAGAAGAATACACATAAAATTTTATTATGAAAATCAGCTTTTCCCAACAAAAAATTCTCTTTACTGGAAAGCAACTAATTATTTCCTTTGAAATATATTTCTAATTCTTTTTCATAAGTGGTCTTAGCCAAGGTCTTCAAAAGATTTTTCCCATTCCACAAAAGAGAAAAGTAAACTGCTTGCACAGAACTGTGTTTCATTTGCAAGTTAATATTCCTTCATCATAAAGTTTTACTTTGCCAGCTCCTTAAGATAATTTCAGATTTTCTCTTGATAATCAAAATCCTTTACAGGCTACACAGATTCAGCAGTAAGTGGGATCAGAGTACAAGGAAAGACTTGGCAAATTCAGAGAACTGCAAATGACCATTTTAACAGTGTCATAGCCACTGACTGATACTTTGTGCCACTAATTGGCAGGGATCTCCAGGTTGAGTAACATTTGGCAGCAAGTCATTATTGGTTGCTGGAAGACAGGATCATAGCTTCATCACAAGGCGCCTGTGTGACCCTCCACATCCACATATATACTATGGAAACACCACCATCTTCCACACCAAGCTAGGTGACAAACCGAATAAAAGAAAGACATATTGCTTTATAATTATAATTTACTGTTACCTCTGCTCTAGGTTCTGTTTCTCCAAAATGAAGTTCTGCAAAGTTTAGCCAGTTCTTTCTCACTGAAACCAATACCCTTAACTCTACATCCAGTTCTTTCTTCAAAAACTTCTCTCGCTGTCGTAGGCAACCAGAAGCCACCACAATAAACCTGGGTTAAAAGGACGGGGGATGGCCTCACAGGCAAAACTCATGCTTTAATTTTTTTTTAATTTGGAAATTAAAAGATAGAATACAAACATGTTTAACAATGTACAATTATGATGGAAATATGCTGTTGGTCCTTGGGCAAAAAGTACTCATTCCTTTACATAATCCTAAGAATGCCAGAGATAGTGGAAAGGAAAGCCCGGGGGCCAGAGTTTGAGGCTCTGTATGAAACTTAGCAAGACACCGCCCAGTGCCAAGAACTGCCATTCATTCTCGGAAGCGCTCCAAGGGAAGTTCACACTGCTGTGGTTCATGCCCTTTACGGGGGCAACCAGTTCCAGGTAAACACCTGAAGGAGAGTTAAAGCACAGTCTTTAGGTCTCAGAAACTGGTCCAGGGGGCGGGGAATGACTCCGCGTAAACCATGGCCCTCGCCCCCCCCCGGTGCTCTGGAGGCCGAAGAACCCAGGAGCTCCGCATTCCTGCAGCTGTCGCCTGATTCCCGGGTCCCCCGGGTCCACTAGCAACCAGCCCAGAGGCGCCCACCCGACTCCCGAGGCCCACGCAAGTTACAAAGGAATAGATGCGGCTACTGCCGGGTTCCCAGGAGCAGCAAGCTCCCGCCCGGACCCAGGGGATCCGGGCTTCCCAGAACTCGGTTCACTCCCCCACAAGGGGTTACAACTCGCGGGGCCCAAGTGACCCTGGAGGCTGGCAAAGAGGAGACTCTCCCCGGGGCATCCCGGGAGCGGGGGAGCAGTTAGACTCAGGTTAGACCCGGGCTCCCCAGTTCAGTGGAAAACAAAGTGCGAGTCTTCTGGCTCCTGCAAGCCGGGCACACTCTCTCCTCCCCTTGAAACAACCCTGGAATCAATCCCTTTCGTAATCTGGGGCTTGGCTTTAAAAAAAAAAAAAAAATCCACTTTTAACAGAGTGCCTTCTAAAACTTGCACAGCCTAAAATTTGTGCTGTGTCGATTTCCTAAAGGGGCCTTGAGCGACCAGTGCCTCGGACCCCAAGCAAAACAGAGACATGAATTACCTTACCAATTGCTGCAAGATGTGCCAAGGATCCGGGACCCCAGAAGAGGCAATCGCGCGGGACTACTCACAGACTGAGCGCTCCTTGTCACCTCACCAAAACCCCACCCTCGGGAGCAGCAACGGCCCAGAGGTCGAGCACGTTTCCTGCCAGGCAGATGGCTGGGAACGTCTCCCCACCCGGTCCTGGCGGACACCTCCGGGGCCCCGCCTTCCCGGGGCTGAGGGGTGTGTGTGTATGTGTGACAGGCCCTCCTAGGAAGCCACGTCCCCTCTTGGAGATCACTGGCCCAGAGCGCACGGAGGCATGACCCTCTCACCCCAGCCAGGAGAAAAACTCAGGGAGTCAAGAGGCTGCCCAGAACCAGTCGAAGGAGTTCGGATCTTTAGGAAATACTACACGGATTCCAAGGACTTCCGAGCCCGAGCTCTCCCCCACGTTTCTGGCATTCCCTGTCCCAGGGCGGGGAGCTGAACTGAGGTTCCAAGGAAAGTGCACGCAAAAGTTGGTTACATCTTAGGCTCAGCCTTGAGAAGGAGCTCGGGACGCTGATCCTGGGCACAGGAGCTGCTGAAAACTCCATCCTTCCCGCAGCCTACGTCCCGTGTCCCGGGGCTGTGGTCACATTACCCGGCCCGAGGCTCAATAATGCATGGACTTACCTGCTCCCATGCCCCGCGGGCTGCCTCGTCAGCCCGCCGCCGCCGAGTCCCAAGCCGGCCCGGGTCTCCTCGGATGTGTTTCAGGCGTAGTAATCGCGGGTGTGTGTGCAAACGTGGGCTTTATGGTGCGGTTTTTTTTTTTTTTTTGGTTTGTTTGTTGTTTTTTTTTTTTTTAAGGAAATATGGAAAACCAGACCAGATCCGAAAGAAAAAAAAAAATTTTTTTTTGACACTCGAGTAAACGCCCCTAACTTGTGCAATCTTCCTGCCCCGTAGTTCCGCCAAAAACAAAACAGTCCCAGTGCAAACCTGGAACGGGCGCGCAGGCACCAAGTTTGCCAAACACTGGAGAGTTTTCCGTCTGCAGAAATGACCCCGCAGGAGGGTGGCGGGGGGTGGGGGGTGGAGGGGCACCGCTCCCTGCGATTCCCCAATCGGCTTTGGAAGGCGGAGGCTCCTCCTTGCCCCTCGGCGGGAGAAAGCCCGCGGCCCGCAGCGGCCGCCCGCTCCCCTCCTCCGAGGAAAGGCGACTCCACAACTTCGTGCGCCGCCGGCTCGCGCCCCCGGCTCCTCCTCCTCCCCTCACCCGCCCGCCGGCCGGCCCCTTTGTTGAAGCGGGGAAAGGAGCGCCGGAGGCCGGGGAGGGCGCAGGACCGCGGGGTGCGCGCCTTCGCCCTCCTGGGAACCCGCTCCGGTACCGGCACACGGGTTCGTCCTCCCCAGTAGAGGGGCGCCGAGCAGGTCCGGCTCCCCGCTCGGCTCTCCCGTCCCGGCTGCCGCAGGGCCGGCAACTTTGTTCCGGGAGATCAGGTCCTCTCGGCTCCGGGTTCGGCCCCGGCCCGGCCCAGGCGGCCACCGCACGCTGGGCTCCGGGGAACGTGGCGCCCGGGGTCACCTGACCGCGCGCCCCGTCAATCAGCGCCCGCCCCGCGCTCCCTCCCCGCAGGCAGCAGCCCGGCTGGCACTCGGCTGGCCTGGGGCGGCGCACCCGGAGCGGACGGTGCGTGCTGAGAGCCCGGAGCTAGCATGGATGCCTGGTGCTGCCTGGTCCCGTTTACTCAGATTAACCGAAAATGTGAGTCACACCCACCCCAGGCCAACCCGGTCTCCAGTTTTCCTCCTTTAAGAAATGAATTCTCATTTGCCCCTCCATTCGCCCCATCTCAGTGTGTTGACGTTTTCAAATTTTTGGTCCTAGTTCCAAGGGTATATTTATATAATTTTCTTGGTGTCGTTTTTAATATTAAGAAAAACTTGACAATTTCGTTTTACATTCGTTCATACATATATACAAATAGTGTTTGCGCTGATCTTATTTTTCCATTTTTCCACTACCCATACACACTTAAACATCTGTTACAGAGTCTGTTTCAAGGCTAAGGTGCTGGTCAAAATAATACCTGGTAAGAAATGCCTTTGTGCTGTGTAAGCTTTTTTGTTTACATATTTCATTCCCAATGTGTTCCTGTGTTTCTCTTACATGATCAATACACTTGGGAGGGGAAAAAAAAAAAAAAAAAAACCAGCAACCTAAATTCCTAGTTCCTATAAACAATGAGAAAAGGAACTCTGGTTTGTTGCTGGTTTAATATTTGAGAGTTAACAACTTTTGAGTTAGTAAAGACAAACACTAGGGTCCTTACACAGTTTTTTCAGAAAGAATTCACTAGTCTTTTATTAGTTATAGAGTAAAAGGTCTGTGGGTGGGGTGGAGGGGGTTGCATTCTGAAAGATAGTATTCCTTATAAAATCTCTAGCTTAGACGCCTTCCTTTATGTGGAGTTTCTTCACATAAGCCAAATAAAATCCAGAATATTAATAGGAAGTAAGTATAATTAATCATCTGCTTTCATTCATTCATTCATTTTGCAAACATCAATTTGGGGCCTGCCAGGTTCACTGGTGCTGTGAAAAATACACAGATAAATCTGTCAGAGATGTTGCTTTAAAGAATTCAAATCTACTAAGTGAGATAAGGCAAGTAAAAAAAAAAAGAATATGCAAGATCAGCGATAAGTGCTACAAGAAAAGGATAGATCAAATGCATTCTGAGTCGGGCTATATCACAGGAAACTGGGGCTTCTTTTAACTGATAATTCTACAAACTCTTAAAGCTACTTGTCATGCACTGTGTCTTGGTGGAGTTAATGAAAACTCAAATCTCCTCCTTTAAAATAAAACCACTTGGGAATGTTTGAGTATTTCATTACTCAAAATTATGTAACTGAAAAGCACTTTGCAAATTGCAAAATGTTACACAAAGATAAATTTATTAAACTCAAAATTTTGAAGAAA
Source organism: Capricornis sumatraensis (assembly GCF_032405125.1). Classification (NCBI taxonomy): domain Eukaryota; kingdom Metazoa; phylum Chordata; class Mammalia; order Artiodactyla; family Bovidae; genus Capricornis; species Capricornis sumatraensis. The sequence continues at coordinate 69,027,154 of NC_091081.1, read as the reverse complement.
AACAATCATTTGGGAACCTAGAATTTGAGTTTTCAAGCTCTGAGGGATGTTTAGTTAAGTTTCCCAAAACACCCTAAGGAAGGGGACACATGGAACAATAGGCACCATCTGTATGAGACCAACTCCAACCCTGACATCCAGCTTCAGGGGTTTCCAGTGTCTTCCCTGGGACCTGTGCCCTGCCTGTTTCTAGCCCTTCTCCTCTCACCCAGACACAGATATTCTTTGCAGGACATAAGCAATGGAGGCCAAAGAACTTGCTGCTGATGGCATAACCGAGTAGTCCCACTCTGGTCCTGCTCCCTGTTTGCTCAGTAAATAGAGAAACCACAGTTAGTTGGAGACTTTGTCCTCAGAGGACTATCTCTCCATAGAGCAGCCAGTGTGACCTTGAGAATTGAGTTGAGGGGAAAGTGGAGACAGACCACCAGGACGTAGATAGCAGTTAGTGCACCTGCAAACAACATTATCCCAGCTGCAGTCCATGCAGCAGGGACAGTAGCCTATAATGGGGTTTTGTCCCCTCAACCCCAAAGTAGATGTAGAACATTCAGAAAAAGTGATAGGAATGTGGCCCATGTTTGTCATTAACCCAAACTCTGAATTGACCCACAGTCATCGAGAACATGAAAATTCAAGAAAACTGAACTGATGTCTCGGGGATAAAGTCCTTGACATAGAAGAAAATATGATGATATGAATAGTGGATAGATTTCTATATAAAGATATATGCATATGTAGGTATATATAATATCAAGAGACATGATTCTACATAGATATGGTTCATATATAGGAAACTGCATACTAACATAAGAGCCAAAAAGAAAACTTTCCAACTAAACTTTTTATGCAAAATTATATAAATGCAGATCCTCTCTGAACAACAGAAGCATCGTGAAATACACAATGTATTAAAAAGCAAGGTGTTGAGTAATATTTCATTATATATATATATGGAATCTAGAAAGATGATACTGATGAACCTATTTGCTGGGCAGCAATGGAGATGCAGACAGAACAGACTTATGGACATGGGGGTGGCAGGAAAGGAGAGGGTGGGAAGAATGGAGAGAATAGCATGAAACACATACACTAACATGTGTAAAATAGACAGCCAGTGGGAATTTGCTGTGTGACTCAGGGAACTCAAACCAGGGCTCTGTGACAACCTAGAGGGGTGCGATGGGGTGGGAGGTGGGAGTGAGGTTCAACAGGGAAGGGACGTGTATGTACCTGTGGCTGATTCATGCTGATGTATGGCAGAAATCAATACAGTATTATAAGCAAATATCCTTTAATTTAAAATAAGTAATTTTTTCCTTTGTGTTGACTATGAATCAGTCCCCCCGCATGGAGGGACATAGGTTGGAGAATTCACCTTACCTTTTTCAAGTCAAGAGAGTATAGCTCTATGGCTTATGTATAATAGATATTAAAATATTTGCTGAATATTGTTGCTAAATTCTTCAGTCTAATATCTAATATCTAACACTTGCACAAGTTAAAGGTACATATAAATAAAATTCTTTGTGATATAAAGAGGGAAAATTATAATGGATTTTTAGAGGATAATGATTTTTAGCCGATAATTAGCACAATGGCAGAGTTTCTCACAATTTAGTGAACTTAAAAATCGCCAAGGAGCATATTTAAATTCAGATTGCCTGCCAGCTGTGAGAAATTCTGATTTACTGGTCTGGTGAGGCCCAGGAAGCTGCAGTTTTAATAAGCAACCCATGAGGTTAGATCACAATGGTTGGGGAATCACACTTTGAGCCACTATTCCCTAAGGGGCTGGCCTCAAATAGGCCATTCTGGATGATTGAATGGGTCTAGAAATTGCCCTACAAGGAAAAAAAATCCATACTGGATCAATCATAATTTCAAAATACCCACAATTATCCTTAACATTTCATATTCAAGTGTTTCATTCAGTTGTGGATCACTCTTGAGATTACCAGAAGTCATTCACACCTCAGGAGCCATCTGGGCAATCCAACCTGCTCTCTGGTTCAAAGCCTGCCTGGCTGATCTCCAAGGAAAAGTCTGATGGTGTGAGGGCAGAGAGGAGAGGACCCTGGAGGGTATGTGTGCTGAAATGCCAGGTCCAGGGAAACTAAGGATAAAATAAAAGGACTAAGCTGTTGGGGAGGAAAGAGCAAATGATATAAATGGAGAAAATAAAGGAGGCTCTGAAGCAGAAGGAAGGCGAGCAGAGAATGGAAGGTGTAAACCCACACCAGCTCCTTCTCTGTGTGCCTGCCCACTGACAACCAGAAAACTGGAGTTATCACCAGTTCAGTTCAGTCGCTCAGTCATGTCCAAATCTTTGTGACTCCATGGACTGCAGCAGGTCAGCCTTCCCTGTCCTTCACCAACTCCGGGAGCTTACTCAAACTCTTGTCCATCAAGTCGGTGATGCCATCCAGCCGCCTCATCCTCTGTTGTCCCCTTCTCCTCCGGCCTTCAATCTTTCCCAGCATCAGGGTGTTTTCAAATGAGTCAGTTCTTCCCATCAAATGGCCAAAGTATTGGAGCTTCAGCTTCAGCATCAATCCTTCCAGTGAATATTCAGGACTGATTTCCTTTAGGATTGATTGGTTAGATCTCCTTGTAGTTCAAGGGACTCTCAAGAGTCTTCTCCAACACCGCAGTTCAAAAGCATCAATTCCTCAGCACTCAGCTTTCTTTATAGAGTTAGCATACTTGTTACTTTTACTTGGTTTCATTTACTTTGTATAATTTTATAATGTTGCCACTGGCAGAGATTATACAGAGTTTCTCCTTCAACCCTTTAATTTCATGGATAAAGAAACAAATGGACCCTCCATTGTTGGAAATGTAAATTGGTGCAGTCATTATGAAGAATAGTGTGGAAGTTTCTTAAAACTGAAAATAGAGTTACCATATGATTCTGCAATCCTACTCTTGGGCATATATCCAGAGAAAAACATGGTCCAAAAGGATACATGCACCCCAGTACTCACTGCAGCACTGTTTACAATAGCCAAGACATGGAAGCAACCTACATGTCCCTCGACAGAGGAATGGATAAAGAAGATGTGGGATATATATTCAATGAACTGTTACTCAGCCATTAAAAAGAACGAAATAAAACCATTTGCAGCAACAAATGGTTGGACCTAGAGTTTGTCATACTGAGTGAAGTAAGCCAGACAGAGAAAGAGAAATGTTGTATGATATCACTTATCTGCAGAATCTATAAAGAAACAATAACATATGAACTGATTCAAGAAACAGAAAAGGACTCCCTGACTTAGAGAACAAAATTATGATTACCAGGGGGTAAGGATGGGAGAAAGGGATAGTTAGGGAGTTTGGGATTGACGGGTACACACTGCTATATTTAAAATGGGTAACTAACAAGGACCTGTTGTAAAGCACAGGGAACTCTGCTCAATGTTATGTGACAGACTGAATGGGAGGAGAACAGATACATGTATATGTGTGGCTGAATGGCTCTGATGTTCATCTGAAACTATCACAAGTCTGTTCATTGGTTATACTCCAATATAAAATTTTAAAAAAATTTTTTTAAGATATAAACAAATGAACGATGCAAAACTTACTAGGGAGTAACTTTAGGTAAAATAAAACAATCTTGGCAGAAAATGTCCAAATTACCAAGAAGTGGAAAGAGCACCACTAAGTTATATAAGTTCATTGTTAACCTGAAGGAGGAGGGCAACTAGCTGAAAGCCAACAGGCTGATTTACGTTACCTGTGCGCAGTGTGTGCATGCTAAGTTGTGTCCAACTCTTTGTAACCCCATGGACTATAGCCCACCAGGCTCCTCTGTCCGTGGGATTTTGCTGGCAAGAATCCTGTAGTGGGTTGCCATGCCCTCCTCCAGGGGATCTTTCCAACCCAGGGACTGAACCCATGTCTCCTTTGTCTCCTGCACTGCGGATTCTTTACCACTGAGCAAGTGCTTATTATTATATTGACACATCATTTGTATGAGGTTGTGGGACCTTGATCTCTAACCTCCTGTCTGTGAAATAATACCTCCCTCAAATGCTGTTGTGAAAGATCAAATGAATCCCTTGATATAAACCATTTATTACAATGTTTGATACTTTTAAGCTTTCATTTTGTTCTTTCTTCTCAATTCAAATGGATTTGCTGCCATTTTGTAATAATCTTTAATTTTTTTTTTAAACATTTCCAGAGTGCCCACTATCTACTGAGGGGCTGGGTGTGCAAATGGGAATAAGCTACAGCTGTCTTCAGAAAGCTCCTGTTTGGTAAGAAAGACTAACACATAGACAATTATAAATTAATATGGATGCAGTACAGCCAAGATGTAACATGAACCCAGAAAGGGACATGTAACCCAGTAGAATTACTTTGCCAACAAAGGTCTGTCTAGTCAAAGCTATGATTTTTCCAGTAGTCATGTATGAATGTGAGAGTTGGACTATAAAGAAAGCTGAGCACCAAAGAATTGATGCTTTTGAACTGTGGTGTTGGAGAAGACTCTTGAGAGTCCCTTGGACTGCAAGGAGGTCAAACCAGTCAATCCTGAAGGAAATCAGTCCTGAATATTCATTGGAAGGACTGATGCTGAAGCTGAAACTCCAATACTTTGGCCACCTGATGTGAAGAACTGACATTTGAAAACACCCTGATGCTGGGAAAGATTGAAGGCAGGACGAAAAGGGGACGATAGAAGATGAGATGGTTGGATGGCATCACCGACTTGATGAACATGAGTTTGAGTAAGCTCCCGGAGTTGGTGAAGGACAGGGAAGGCTGGCCTGCTGCAGTCCATGGGGTCGCAAAGAGTCGGACACGACTGAGCGACTGAACTGAGCTGAACTGAACTGAGGGGGTGGAGGGTATCAAGAAATGACACCCAAGCTGATCCTTAAGAGAGCATAGAGATCATAAAGGACATCTGTGGTCTTGACTCTGCCCAACATCTTTTCTCCTCTTTTGGAAGGAATGTTATCTCTTCCTTTAGGTAATTGCTCCTCCCTTGCGCCAATCAAATTTTGTGGAGTTGTCAATCACTTCTCTACCTTGTCATGAGGTGGGCTTATGACTCAAGAACAGCCAATCATTTCAAATTTATGAAATAAATTTAGAAAAATCAAGAGAAAATACTGTGTAATGTACTAACAATGTTGGAATCAGACCAAAAGAAAGTTTTATTGTTTATAAATTTCTTTAATTTGCCATCAATCTTACCTAGAAATTTTGATACCTAGCAGAGAGAGCATTAACTACAGAGTAAATGAACTCTGTATTTTTCTCCATGTTTCTCCTTTCTTTTTCTGTAGGGTGGATCCAATCAGTAGGTATGGGAGATCCAGGCTGGGCCCATCTGAGTCCTTCCAGAAGAGTTTTCACAATAACACTGGAAGGGAATCTTTTTTCTCTTTGGAATTAGTTTACTGGAGCAGCATAAAATAGAATCTCTCCACGCCCCTCTCCTGCTGCTACTTCCAGCTTGAGTTCTGTACCTATAGAGGAGAAAATAAAGTACCACATCTGGAGCTGAATAAATGTGCAAAAGGAGACTTGAGGATGTGAGAGTTCCCGGTTTCCACATACAGAGGAGTGCCCTTTCTATAGCTCCTTTTTTCTCAGTGTTAACCTAGGTTGGAATTCTATCACTTGTGACTAGACAAGCCCAGTATAATATAAAAATTAACCAGGGACTTCCCTGGTGGTCCAGTGGCCAAGACCCTGCACTTCCAAGGCAAGAGGCCCAGGGTTCAATCCCTGGTCAGGGAACTAGATTCCACATGCCACCAATAAAGATTCTGCATGTCAAAACTAAGACCTGGTACAGCCAAATATATAAATAAATACCTTTAAAATAACAATAAATAAATCATTATCTTCATGATAGGAAGTCAATAGATAAAATCTAAACCTTAAAAAAAAAATAACAAGGAGCATTACAAACTTGTTACTTAGAGATTTGGAGGTAATATCAGAAGAGTAGCTTAAAAGTACAAAGTAGATGCTTCTGAGAAAGAGGCTATGGAGAGAAGCCACTGGAGACTGACATTTGTCTTTGCAAACTTTATAGAACTAGCTGATGCTTACTTATGGGCATATTTAACTTTAATTAAAATAAAATAGTAGGCTGACGGAATTCATAAGTGAATGAAGAATAGTATGAAAAGAAATGGCTTATGGTTAGAACTAGAGACCTAGATCTGAGTGCAGGAGCCAGGCCACATTCTGACTTTTGTGGACCCTATAGGCACTTTTGACTCTCTGGCTCCCTCCCACTCTAATATCAATATTTTAAACTATTTTTTATGTAATTTATATGCTTCAACATTTTTTTCTTCTTGCTCCTGCTGCTGCTAAGTTGCTTCCGTCGTGTCCAACTCTGTGTGACCACGTAGACGGCAGCCCACCAGGCTCCCCCGTCCCTGGGATTCTCTAGGCAAGAACACTGGAGTGGGTTGCCATTTCCTTCTCCAATGCATGAAAGTGAAAAGTGAAAGTGAAGTCGCTCAGTCATGTCCGACTCTTAGCGACCCCATGGACTGCAGCCTACCAGGCTCCTCCGTCCATGGGATTTTCCAGGCAAGAGTACTGGAGTGGAGTGCCATTGTCTTCTCCGTTTTTCTTTTTAGACAAAATTTAATAAAATTTCATGGGCTTTTTAAAAAATATCATGGTCCCTAAGCACTGTACCTACTGATTAGATCCACCCTACAGAAAAAGAAAGGAGAAACATAGAGAAAAATACAGAGTTCATTTACTCTGTAGTTAATGCTCTCTCTGCTAGGTATCAAAATTTCTAGGTAAGATTGATGGCAAATTAAATAATTTTATAAACAATAAAACTTTCTTTTGGTCTGATTCCAACATTGTTAGTACATTACACAGTATTTTCTCTTGATTTTTCTAAATTTATTTCATAGCAGTAACATCATATTGAAATGCTTGAACCTAGCAGCTGAATGTAGGCTTCCCTGGTGGCACAGCAGTAAAGAATCCTCCTGGAATTCAGGAGATGCAGATTTAATCCCTGGGTCAGGCAGATTCCCTGAAGAAGGAAATGGCTACCCACTCCAGTATTCTTGCCTGGGAAATTCCATGGACAGAGGAGCCTGGCGGGGCTACAGTCCATGGGGTCGGAAGAGTCAGACAGGACTTAGCAACTAAACCACCACCACAGCAACTTAATATAAACTATTATTAAACTTGCTGGATGTATTTGCAATTTTCCATAGGGTTATTCTCAACCAAATATAATATTAAAAGGCTTTCTGTCTCGAATTCTTTCTCTGTAATTATAAAGTGAACCTGATATTTGCCATTGAGCTACAGTCCTTCTACTTCTGCATGAAGATTATGGCATACATTGTGATCAACTTAATCATTCCCATTTCAGTTTGTTAAGTTGAGGAGATCAAGACTTTGTGCCAAATTTTAAACAAATTTGTTTAACATGTGTTTGAATAATAATCCCTGGTCAGGGATTGAACCCACATCCCTTGCATCAGAAGGCATCACCAACTCAATGGACATGGGTTTGGGTGGACTCCGAGAGTTGGTGATGGACAGAGAGGCCTGGCATGCTGTGGTTCATGGGGTCACAAAGAGTCGGACACAAGTGAGTGACTGAACTGAACTGTCTTGGCCCAGGTTCAATTCCTGGTCAGGGACCTGAGATCCCACAAGCTGTGTGACCAAAAAGAAAAAGGCATCATACTGCCTTTTATGTTTAGTTACAGCCTCCTATTTATGAATCTTGTTTCCTGAACAAGTTATAAACTCCTGAGGTCCTAGAGTCTGTCAGATTCTAACATGGTAGACATAGTAGGCCATGTTAGACATGGCCTAATATGGCCACATAGTAGGTTCCCATTCAATAATTGATTGAGAAGAGAAAAAATACTTTTGGCTGAACTTTTGCATTTCCATGCAGATAGCGGGCATTGTAAAATATATATGTGTATATGAATGTGAATGTACTTAATACCACTGAACTGTACACTTAAATATTTTATGTTATATATATTTTACTACATTAAAATTATTATTATATGTATAGTAAACCAAAGTCCATGTTTTATATATCTTCAAATTATATCTGACAATTTTGATTACTATCTGCTTGGTTTATTAGACATGAATGAGTTGGAAGAAAACACTAGGTGTGAGTCCCTGCTGTGTCAAGAGAACATCTATGTGATGACCTAGGATACTATTATTTTACATTTTGCACCTCCATTGCATGTTCTGGAAAACCAATGGACAAATTCACTGGATGATCTCCGAAGGCCCAGTTCAATGAGTCTGTAACTTCACATGTCTCTGGAGAGCACACATCATCTCCAGAATCATGTGAGAACTCTATCTGGCTCCCTTCCCAGATCCGCAAACCAAACTGTGCAGAGCATAATCTATCCCACTCCCAACCCTGGAGATTCTAAAAACAGTTTGGGAAACTGATAGCAGCTGTGAATTTGGAGGCCTGTGCTTCTGCCCCACCCTGGCTGTGCCTCTTTTTTGGGAATTCCAGCTAGGCATATGCTCAACCAGCATGCAGTCCTAGTAGCACCGACTGTCTTTCAGGTTTGGGGAAGGGCTGGGGAAGGAGCCTTTTCTTCCCTCAACTACAACAGGAAGTGCTTGGGAAACTGGTCTCATTCATTACTTTAGCGAGATTTCTGAAGTTTATTAACCTCAAATTTTAAGTAGAGGAACTTTCGTCTGTTTTGCAGTTTGCAAAATCCGTTACTTTTTTTTCAATTTTAATTTCCCACATTAGGGTAAAGGATATTGTTCTGATGGTTGTCCTTTGAAATTAAGTATGGTGGCTGAGTTGGTGGCTTGTTTTTTGTTTTTTTTCAAAATAATAGGTTTTGTTTGAACTTGCAAAAACCTCTACATCTTTTAGCTCAGATTATTTACCGTAACTACAAATCTGTCAACCAAAAAGGCAACAATATTAATAGGGTTTTAGAGTGCTAGCACATTGCAAAATCCCAAAGCCTCCATGTGTACAGGCAAAGCATGGGGCAAAAGAGGAGAGAGCGGGGATGACGTCTTAATTGTAGATCAGTGGACCACCCCAGCTTTCCAGGAGTCCTGAACAAAAGGCAGAGCTAAATATTTTAGGCCTGAGATCACTGCATTCTCAAGGAATCTTTGTATAAAGAAAAGAGAGGAGAGAGAGAGAGCTAGAGAGAAAGGAAGGAGAGAGAAATTTCTTGCTGTCATTGTCTTAGTAAGTATTTAACTATTTAATGATCTGCTGACTCTCCATGGGATTTAGGGTTATTTATATAATGATTTAATAAAATTCAAGCTAAATGGCTGGGGAAAGCTGAACCAAATTAAAATTATAGGTTGGAAAGATAAGATGAGGTCAGAAACAAGGTTAAGACACAAGAACACATGAATAAATTTTTGATTACTTCTTGGTATTGTGCCACAATGATTGTGAATAGCAATGCTTGTTTAACTATCACAAAATGTTAGATGTTACCAGGGTGTTGCTCCCAGACCCTTCTTCTAGAGCTTTTCCCTGCAGTGGCTCAGTGCCGATGTGCCAGAGCCCTACATACTTTGCTTATCTCCCTTCAGATGATACGGTCTGTCCAATATTAACCTGAGAGGTCACGGCATGGCAGGGCGATTCCTGGGGTTAACTTCTTCAAATTCTCGAGTCTCCTTGGTCATCTTTCTGTCTTTGGGGTTGATTGATGGTCTTGGGTTGGCTGGGTGAACACTGCAGTGTGGTTCCTCTGTGGCACCTCCTTGGACTCGACCGCCAGCCTCTCCAGTGGTTACCTTAAGTAGCCGAGTCTTCGGATCCTGCCAAATCGAGGTTCAGCGGTTAGATTCATTTTTCCGGTGATGATGGAATACCAGTTGTGTGGTTTTGTGATTACAATGCAGTTTCTTCAGAACATTTCTATGCTACTTTATATTTTCTCCAGGAATTTGATAACCAACATATTTCAAAAAATATTAAAATGATACTGCTATTTTTTTAATCTAGAAAATTTTTCCTAAAAAAGAAACTCAATCCCAGTTTATCATTTCCTCTAAAAACTGAAGCTTTTCTATCTTTAACCTAGTTGTTCAGCCTGTAGGCTAGACTGGAGGTGAAAAGGTCACAGAAGAATTATTCCAAAGGAGAAAGTATTAAACATTTCCACACTCCACTGATGAATCAGAAACAGAGAAGGAGGGGCTGGATGATGGCTCATACACTGAAGAATTCTAGAGCTAGAAAAGAACGTTGCCCTTAGGCTAAAGATTTCACAGCTGTATTTCTCCCATTGAACTTGGCTTTGGGTAACAGAGGTCGAGTTGGGGGCAGGGTGGGAGGAACTGGGAGATTGACATATATATGCACTATTGATGGGCTTCCCTATATGGGCTCAGCTGGTAAAGAATCCGCCTACAATGCAGGATACCTGGGTTCCATCCCTGGGTTGGGAAGATCCCTTGGAGAAGGGGCTACCCTTCAGTATTCTGGCCTGGTAAATCCCATGGACAGAGGAGCTTGGCAGGTTACAGTTGCAAAGAGTCAGACATGACTGTGTGACTTTCACTTTCACACTATTGATACCTTGTGTAAAATAGATAACTAATGAGAACCTACTGTATAGTGCAGGGAACTCTACTCACTGCTCTGTGGTTACCTAAATGGGAAGGAAATCCAAAAAAGTGGGGATATAAGTACATGTAGAGCTGATTCACTTTGTTGTACAGCAGAAACTAACACAACATTGTAAAACAACTATACTCCAATGAAAATTAATTTTGGAGAAAAGTAAAGAGTAGAGGGTGGAACAGGGGCAAAGCAGAGACTATGGCCACTTGATTCTCTTTAAGTCAATTTGCTCCACTGTAAGTTCATGATTTGAGGAGGTGGGAGGCAGTATGACTGACACACTAAAAAGCTGAACATATTTAATGCATACATTTTGGTGAGTTTGAAAATAAAAGTGTATACCATGAGACTATCACCATGTGTTAGTTGCTTGGGATTCCCTGGTGGCTCAGACAGGAAAGAATCTGCCTGCAATGATCCCTGGGTCAGGAAGATCCTCTGAAGAAGGGAATGGCTACCCAACCCAGTATTCTTGCCTGGTAAATCCCATGGACAGAGGAGCCTGGCGAGTTACAGTCCATGAGGTCACAAAGAGACACAACTGCAAGACTAATATGTAATCAGTACGTAATCAATAAAAGTTTTGAAAGTTTTACTTTGCTTTTATTATGGGACTGAGCTATATGTGGCCTTATAAAAATCTTGCTTTGTGTCATTTTCAAACCTTACAGATAGCTATGATATGTAATATGCAGATTAAAAAAAATTTGAAACTCAGTACTATGGACTGAATGGTGTGTGTTCTTGAAGTTCCTATATTAAGTTCTAACCTCCAATGTGATAGTGTTTGAAGGGGAAACTTGGGGAGATAATTAGGTTTGGGTGAAGTCATGAGGGTGGATCCCCCATGATGGAATTAGTGCCCATATAAGAAGAGGGAAAGATCACAGCCCTCTCTCTCTGAGTCACATGATCATACAACAAGAAGATAGCCTTCTGCAAACCAAGAAGAGGCCTCTCACCAGGAACTGAAGTGGCTGGCATCTTGATCTCTGATTTCCCAGTCTTCAGATAAGTGAGAAATAAATGTCTGTTCTTTAGCCACCCAGTCTTCATGGTGCAGTGGTAAAGAATCCACCTGCCAATGCAGGAGACACAGAGACGTGGGTCAGGAAGATCCCCTGGAGAAGGAAATGGCAACCCACTCCAGTATTCTTGCTTGGGAAATCCTATGGACAGAGGAGTCTGGCAGGCTACAGTCCCTGCGTTGCAAAGAGTTGGACCCGACTTAGCAACTAAACAACAACAACTATGCTATTTTAGTAAGATCACTCAAGACCACACAAGCAGTGAGTAATTGTACCAGAACTGAATAAGTGTTTGAAACCAAAGCCTTGCTTTTTCCAGAAGACTATACTGCCGGCAAATGTCAGAGGGAAACTGCTTGAATATCTCCAGACAGAATGTTCCCCTGGCCCAGCCTGAATCCAACAGGTTTATTTTGCGATCTGTGTTACCATGTGTAAGTTACTTGAGTTCTTCGTGCCTTGGCTTCCTCATATGTCAAATGGACTAATGGTAATACTCTATCTCACAGGGTTGTTGAGGTAATTGTATGAAGACCTATAATGTGTTTAGGACAGTGCCTGGCATGTAGTTAAGTTTTAATATTATTATTATCATTACTAGTGCTTATACCTTTGGGGTTAACTCAGATTATTAGTCTTTGGGAGATGGGAGGAAAGACCACCAACTGCTGTATTTTTTAGCACATATTTTAATACTTTATATAGTAACAATACTAGTGTATTCCTTGTGGAATATTAACTTTGTGGTTTTCTGAAATCATCTCAGAAAAATTTACAACAGAATGTGACGGGCTACCCAGCAGAGCCACCAGCAGAGTTTCTAGAAAACAGATTTCAACACACACTCTTACCCCTAACCCAGCTCCTATCCTCATGCCACCACTTATTTGAATCTGCAAGGATGGGTCAGAAATATCTTTTATTTTTTCTTTTAATATTTTATGTGTTTGGCTGCACTGGGTGTTGCTGCATGTGAACTCTCGGCTGCACTATGTGGGATCTAGTTCCCTGACCAGGGATCAAACCCGGGCCCTCTACATTGGGAGTGCGGAGTCTTTGTCATTGGGTCCCTAGGGAAGTCCCCAGAAATACCTACTTTTAATAAGTATCCCTGGTGATTCAGATGTGCAGTCTTCTAATCTAGTCCATTTTAAAACAAGGGGAAAATGAGACCCAGAGAGGTTATGTGATTTTACCAAGACTTGGGGCTCTTTCCACCATAAGGTGCTAACATTCACACAGATGTCTGCGTCTATTGCCAGCAAAACCTTTTGTCCTTGTCAGCCAGAAGATTACAGATTCAATCAAAATGCCGAACTGGCCTCAGAGATCCACCCATGCACACCAGGGATGTTAGGAAGCAGAGGGTTGGGGGAAGATTTGAGTGCAGGTACCCAAACTCTCCTCCCCTCCTCTGTGAACTGGGGTGACAAACACAGCGAGAAAACAACTCACTTAAGCTGGCCTGGACTCTGGGTCTGCACAAATATGATTGGATTCTGCAAGTAAACATGTCTTTTATCTTCTGTTTGGCTTAGCCCTGGTTGAAAGATAATCCTAGGTTAGCCTTTTGAAAAGCATCTTATCTCTTTTGTATTTTTCATCAGGTGCGAGCCTCTTTTTCTGTCGTTTCAGCTGCTGTTGACATTGGGGTTGAGTCTGGACCTAATGATCTTTCAGAAGATGCCTAAGTTGTAGTTGTTCATTTACTTACCCTCTGACAAGCTTAACTGTGCTTATAGAGCCACCAAACAGCTTTCATAGCAAAAATGTTTCTGAACTATTGACTTGTAAACATGGCCTTAAAGTCAATAAAGTCTTTTCTCTGAGAGCCCCCAGGTATTCAAGAAATCTAAAACTAAAGAGAACAAAAAACTCTCCTTAAGGCTCTCATGAAACCAGTTTGTAGATATGGTCTAACAACTCTCTGAGCTATTGTTGAAAAGCATAGGAAAACAATCTTTTTCAGAGGGTGTTTCTTCTAAGTATCTCCCAGGCAGTCATAGCTTATAAAATGGGGGGAACAGCTGTAGCCACCAAGAGAAAACTTGGAGAATTGTGATAAATACCTAGTCTTGCTCAGCCGGCAGCTAAACTAGTAGAATGACTACTGTTAAGAAAGATGTTTTGACTTTTCTAAAAAGGAAAAAAAAAGTCATAAGGACTTGTTTCTACTTCTTGACATGATATTCCCTATGTGGAATCTTTCCTGTGGGTTGCCAGGAGCAGGGAGTTGGAAGAAATACATATCATTTTTTAAGCTAGTTTGCCTCTCAAAGCACAAAGGAAAAAGAAATGCTCCCATAGCAAACATCTTGGGCTTGCCCTTCCTTTATTGTGACACTCATCAACCTTATAACTGCTTGTTCAGTATCTGTCTTCCAGTTAGGCTACAAATTCCATGAGAGTGATTGTTTTTCCTTATTCACAGCCATATCTCTGATATAGAGACCTGGCACATAGTTTGATGTTCAATAAATACCTTTTGAATAAAACGCTGAATAAATTATGTTGAAGCCATAGCTTTCAAGAGAGATGATGGGAGCCAGTAGGTTTAAATTGCAGATAAAACCACTAGGTGGATTTGGAGTTGCTGTAGGTGTACAAAGTGATGCAGTATATAATGGAATCAATCAGATGAAAAAGTGAGAATTTTTTAGTTTTGAAGACGAGAAAGGGAAGAATCTTGCATTGAACCTGGAATGATTACATTGGTAATAACGAACAATCAAAGAGAAAAATGTCAAATTGCCCCTAGGCTTGCCTATCTTAAAACATCTTTCATCTATGACAGAGCACATATTAGTATTTTAGGTTCAGTTGCTTTAACAAAGAGGGGTTGTAGATTTTTCAAAGTACTAGTGTCAAAGGAGTCACATCTATTACTGAAACTGTACAACGTCAGTGACACAGTTAGCATCTCAATGCCACTGGGGGTAACATAACATCATTGCTGGTTTTCATCCTGATAAATAAAGCTCTTGAAAAGTGAAACTCCAAAGTTAAATGTATAAAGTGTCTGCAATCGTGTCATAAATGCTATCTCCTTTTAAAAATTAAGAGAACAAGATTATTTCATAGGCACAACCTCCTTTGATGAGATGAATATCAATCTGAAAATGCAATGATGAAAGAGTCTAATTGGAAAATGGTTGGGAGAATATTTCTGTTGAACTTCTTTATAGTGCTGCTTCTACTCAAGAAGACTAAGAGTAATTGCCTCAGAGTTGAATAGCAGATCAGGACCAAAACTGGAGATGCAGGAGCAGGCAAAGTACAGGAGACAAATAAACAAATATTGACTTTGTAGTGAAGGAATTTTGAATTGACTAAACTTAGAAAACAAATCACTTGAAATAACGTACGCCTGCAAATTTTAAATTTTTACTTGTTTTTAGAAATCTGCAATTTGATAGCTTTATTAAGGTATAATTACATACCATAAACTGTACATATGCAAAATGTACAATTTAATGAGTTTTGACATATGTTTCTATCTGTGAAACCATCGCCACAATCAAAATCCATCAGTCTCGAAAAATTTCCTCAGGACCCTTCTCATTCTTGTTCCTTCTCCCAGGGAAACTGACCTCCTTTTTAAAAGATGTTTAAATTTTTTTTAATTATCATAAAAACGTAAGATAAAAGTTACTATTTTAAAGATATAATAAAGATTAGAGCAGAAATTAATGAAATTGAGAATAGAAAAACATTTTTTAAGTCAATGAAACTAATGGCTGCTTTATTTAAAAGACCAACAAAAATGAGAAACCCTTAGTTAGATTAAGAAAAGAATAACTAAAATCAGAAATGAAAAGGGGGGCATTTCAACCAATGCCACATAAATAAAAAGGATTATAAGAGAATACTAGAACAATTGTATGCCACAAAGTGGATAACCTAGAAGAAATGGAAAAATTCCTAGAAACCTGCCAGAACTAAATTAGAAAGAAAAAGAAAATCTGAACACACCAATAACTCATAACGAGATGGAATCAGTAAACCAAAACCTCCCAACAGATCTCTGAGCTCTCAGACATCAGGGCTAGAGCATCAGGAAGACTAACAATTATAGACTAACAAAAAATAAACCATGTTTCAAACACCTGTATTACAAGTATTTACTAGGTTTATGAGTCTCAAATAACTAGCAGTTTGGTTCTCAAAAGATCTCTGAATTGTGTGCAGTTATTTGGGCAAGTGAGTCAGGACTCTGTTATGAGACAGGTGAAAAGGGAACATCCAGCAACAGTGTTTTCTCTAGCAATAAATGAGATGTTGTGATCAGGGGAAACTGAGATATACCAAATGGGCGATGTCAGTCAAAAGGCAACCTGGCACAGAACAGCAGCTTTCTGGCCAGGCCTCAGAGACTTGGCAGAACAGTATGTGAAAAGGGGGTCTTTGGAAGAGAAAATAGGTGCAACTGAATGCACAAATAAAAAACAATTGGGAGTGACAAGCAAAAGCCACCACCTGATGTGTTTCTGAGTGATCCAACAAAAGAGAAGACATAGAATGGATGATTCTCCTCCAGTCATTGTTTGGTAGGGTCTCATTTCCAAATAGAGTACAGTCTTTATCATTTCTAATGACGGGGAGATATATACAGAGAGAGACGGATATATATCTCCCAACAAAGAAAAACTCAAGACCAGATATTACTGAAGTTTACCAAACATTTAAAGAAGTAATTCACTATAGTTCTTCTCAAACTCGTGTGAAAAAATTGAGCAGAAGGGAACACATCCAAATTCATTCTCTGAGGGTAGCATTACCTTGATACCAAAACCAGATAAAAACGCTACCAGAAAACTACATGCTAATTTCCCTGATGAATATTAATGTAAAAACCCTCAACAAAAAGCTAGCAAACTAAATTGAAAAGCACATGTAAAAGGATTATACACCATGACTGAGCTGGATTTATTCCTGAGATGCAAGAATTGTTCAACATATGAAAATCAACATAATAGACCAAATTCACAAAATGAAGGCAAGAAACACATGATCATTTGAACTTTTGCAGAAAAAATATTTGACAAGTTCTAACATTCCTTCATGATAAAAACAGCCAAATAGGAGCTGAAGGAAACTACCTTCATAATAAAGCCAATATATGAAAAGCCTGCAGCTAATATCATACTCAATGGTAAAAAACTGAAAACTCTTCCTCTGAGATCAAGAATAAGACAAGGATGCCGACTTTAACCACTTTGCTTCAACACAGTGCTGTCAGTACTTGCCAGTACATTTAAAGAAGAAAAAGAAGGAATAAAAGGCATCTAAATTGGAAAAGAAGAAGTAAAATTTTCTATATGAAATTACTCATCACAAAAGGACAAATGGTGTATGGTTTCACTTATATGGGGTATCTAAAGTAGTAAAATTCATAGAGACAGAAAGTGAAATAGTAGTTGCCAGGGGTTAGGGAGAAGGGACAATGGGGACTTGTTTAATGGATATAGATTTTCAGTTTTGTAAGATTAAAATGTTCTGAACATGTTTCAAACAATGTAAATATACTTAACACTAATGAACTGTACACTAAAAATAGTCAAGATGGCAAATTTTATTTGTTTAACCACACACAGCAATTCTATAAATAAATAAACTGACTATCCCAAGTATTAATAGCAATGTGAAGGACTGGAACTCTCATTCACTGTTAGTGGGAATAACAAAGGCACGACCACTTTGGAAAATGGAGATTTTTTTTTGTATTATTTTAAAATTTGTTATTGGAGTATATGTTTTACAATGTTGTGTTAGTTTCTACTGTACAGCAAAGTGCATCCGTTATATGTATACATATATCCTCTCTTTGTAAAATTTCCTTTCCAGTTAGATCATGAGAGAGCACTGAGCAGAGCTTCCTGTGCTATGCAGCAGGTTCCTATAGTTATCTACTTTATATACAGTAGTGTATATATGTCAGTCCCAGCCTCCCAGTTCATCCCACCTCCTTTCCCTTGGTACACTTTGGGAATTTTGTAAAAATTAAAAATACATCTCCTATTCCACTCTAGAAATTTACCCAAGAGAAATTAAAGCATCGGTTCAGTTCAGTCGCTCAGTCATGTCCAACTCTCTGCAGCCCCATGAATCGCAGCACACCAGGCTTCCCTGTCCATCACCATCTCCCGGAGTTCACTCAGACTCACGTCCACCGAGTCGGTGATGCCATCCAGCCATCTCATCCTGGGTCATCCCCTTCTCCTCCTGCCCCCAGTCTCTCCCAGCAGCAGAGTCTTTTCCAATGAGTCAACTCTTCAAATGAGGTGGCCAAAGTACTGGAGCTTCAGCTTTAGCATCATTCCTTCCAAAGAAATCCCAGGGTTGATCTCCTTCAGAATGGGCTGGTTGGATCTCCTTGCAGTCCAAGGAACCCTCAAGAGTCTTCTCCAACACCACAGTTCAAAAGCATCGATTCTTCGGCGCTCAGCCTTCTTCACAGTCCAACTCTCACATCCATACATGACCACAGGAAAAACCATAGCCTTGACTAGGCGGACCTTAGTCGGCAAAGTAATGTCTCTGCTTTTGAATATACTATCTAGGTTGGTCATAACTTTTCTTCCAAGGAGTAAGCATCTTTTAATTTTATGGCTGCAAAACTTTGAATGCTTCCAATCTCTGTTAAGGGAGATAAGCCACTTAAAAAAAAAAAAATCATTGAATTTAATGTATCAGAAACCTGCTCTGTGCAATGCCCTGGGCTAGGCACTGTTGGGGATCGAAGCTGAGTCAGACAGCAAAATCTCTCTCCTTAGGAATTTTGCAGTCTATTAAGCAAAATGCCCTGTTGGATGATTCAATATTGTTAATATTTACATATCCTGTGCTTTGTGATTGATTGGACTTTAAAAATTTGACTCTGTATCACTCTTACCTATTTTGCATTATAAGGTACTTCCAATGTGGCTTACTAAGTAGTAAAGAGTCTGCCTGCCAATTCAAGAGACTCCGGAGACATAGATTCTATCCCTGGGTCAGAAAGATATCCTGGAGGAAGGCATGGCAACCCACTCCAGTATTCTTGCCTGGAGAATCCCATGGACAGAGGAGCCTGGCGGAATACAGTCCATGGGGCTGCAAAGAGCTGGACACGACTGAGGCACACGGTACACAGAGGTCTGCTCTTTGGAACTCAGGGAAGGTCTAGAAGGCCTTTTCCCTACAAACAAGAAATGAGGGACACTGAAAGGCTGTGTACCCAGGAAGGCCCCACAGGGACCTGCTCAGTTTCAACATTTCATTTCCTTTTACTTCTGAAACTTAGTGAAAGTTACTAAGTTAAATCCACTTTGAAATAAAGTTTAAGCATTTTAAGCATCATCAAACATAACTTCTAGATATTGTAATGTTATACGCAGAAACCAACACACCCCTTTAGTGAGCGTCAGAAGAAATCAAAGGTTATTGTGGCTTAAGGCAGACTGAGTTTTTAGAGTTATGTAGGTGACCTCATTTGCTTAGGAGAAAAACTAACTCACATTGGAGCTGTAACTGTAGGACAGCTACATCTATTGAAGATCGAAACTAAAGCTAGCTTCAGTTTTGGCACAGGGAAACTTGCCTAAATTGATCACTTGACCCCTCCGCAGTGCTGGCTTTGGCAAAGGGCAAATAGCACAACTACATCAGGTTCTGTAACTCAGGGATCAGCATTGTGAGAAAAGCTATGTAGTAAAAATCTGTTATGGGTTGTGTTGACTGAAACATTTTCACAACCTAAAAGTTGAGAATTAGGGTTTATTCAGCAGACACACTGAGGCTGGGAGACACTTTCTCAGATAGCTCTGAGGGGCTCTTCTGAAGAGGATATATAAGAGGATATAAGGGACGATATATAGGAATTTTTGCAAAAAAAAACCACAAACAACAACAAACCCTCGTGGTCAGAACATCCAAAGACCACTGTTACTTGTAACTTCCCTGGTGGTCCAGCAGCTAAGACTCTGCACCCCCAGTGCAGGGGGCACAGGTTTGATCCCTGGTCAGGGAACTAGATCCCACAAGCTGCAACATAAGGGTTCACGTGCCACAACTAAAGATCCCATGTGCTGCAACCTGTTGAGGCCAAATAAATAAATACACAAATATATTTTTTAAAATGATTACTGTTACTTAAAAAACATATCTCAAGTTAATAAATGTAGTACTTTTCTATGCATGGGAAGATGCAAGAATCTGGACTCTGTGAAATCATCCCTTTGATATGCACCTTAACAACCTAGGGCCAGTGTTTCGTTTTCTTCATCCTGAATTCTCTCAGTGTGCCCCATAAGGGGGTGGCTGCAGTGGCTGATGGCTTTATGACAAGGCGGTCAGTGACATTCTTTGTCCACAGCTGAAATGTGTCCCCTAGACATTCATATGTGAAGTCTTAACCCATGGTAGCTTAGAATGTGACCTTATTTGGAAATGGGATTGTTAACTTACATAATTAGTTAAGGTGAGGTCAGTAGCTTGGGTCCCTAATCCAATATGATTTGTATCCTCATGAAAAGGGGAAATTTGGGCACAGGGAGTCACACACGGGGAGAACACCGTGGAAGAGCAGAATTATGCAGCCTTAAACCAAGGAACTACCAGAAGCTGGGGTTAGGGGGAGACTGAGAACAAATATTTCCCTGCACATTCAGAGGGCTTTTGGTCCTGCTGACAACTTGATCTCAGACTTCTATCCTCTAGGGCTGTGAGTTACAACCACTCAATATATGTCTTTTGTTACAGCACCTTAGCAAACTAATACAAGACAGGAAGGGAATTCTGTTCTTTTATTTTTTTTTCTCTCTCTCTTTAATGTTACGCTAATGTTAGAACTCTTCTGAAACACTCATGGTGGAAAAAGAAAAAGAAAAAAACATGAACCAAAGCATTGTGTCCCCAAAACACAAGTAGTGAGGCTTAGGCTGGAGGGTTTTTAGCCTAACTGCCTTCCTTAAAGAACAGCCCTGACAACCTTGACTTAAATGGTTGCCCACCCCCGCCCATCCCTCTGTATCTCATCACCCTATTTATTTCCTTCTTAGCTAGATCACAGACTATCATTCTTCTGCTTATTTACCTATTTATTTGTCTATTGTCTGTAAGGGTAGTCTGTCTGTTATGCAGATATATATCCCAAGTGGATGCTCAATAAATATTTGTTGGAAGGAAGGGAGAAAAAGAGAGATAGAAGGGAACTATATGTGTGTGTGTGTGTGTGTGTGTGTGCTGTGCTCAGTCATGCTGTTTGGGACCCCATGGACTGCAGCCCACCAGGCTCATCTGTCCTTGGGATCCTCCAGGTAAGAATACTGGAGTGGGTAGCATGAAGAAGTTCTTAAAATGGCAGACTAGAGACCCCAAAGGAGACCTCTGAATCAGTGTTCCCGGAGAAAGATTTGGTATTTGTATATACAACAGTCACTTCTGATGAGCCTTACACTCAGGCAAGTTCGGGAAAGACTATATCACTGCTGCTGCTGCTGCTGCTAAGTCACTTCAGTCATGTCCGACTCTGTGCGACCCCATAGATGGCAGCCCACCAGGCTCTGCCACCCCTGGGATTCTCCAGGCAAGAACACTGGAGTGGGTTGCCATTTCCTTCTCCAATGCATGAAAGTGAAATGCTACGCCATGGACTGCAGCCCACCAGGCTCCTCCGTCCATGGGATTTGCCAGGCAAGAGTACTGGAGTGGGGTGCCATTGCCTTCTCCGGACTATATCACAGTGGTTCTTAAAGTATGGTGCCTCCATCAGCAGCATCAGTATCATCTTGGAGCTTGTTAGAAAGGCAATTTCTCAGTCCCCACTCCAGACCTACTGGCTCAGAATCTGCATTTTACAAATGTCCTCAGATGATTGAAAACTGAGAGTCAAAATCCTGCCTCTTACTATACCATCCAGTCTTAATCCATTTGAGCTACTCTAACGAAAATACCATAAACTGAGTAGCTTGAGTAACAAGCATTTGTTTCTTAAAATTCTGGAGACTGAAAAGTTTAAGATCATGGTGCCAGTAAATTTGGTGTCTGGTTTATAAATACCTGTCTTTTGGCTATATCTTCACAGGGCAGAAGGGGGAAGGCAGCCCTCTGGGGTCTTTTTTTTTGATAAAGGCACTAATCCCTTTCATAAAGGCTCCACCCTCATGACCTAATAACCTCCCAGAGACCCCCCCACCTCCAAATACCATCACACTGGCAATTAGATTTCAACTTACGGGTTTTGGGGACATAAAAAATTGAGTCTGTAGCATTCTTTGATGTCCTTATACTGCTTTGCTTCTTCTAGGCCTGAGTAGAGAATTGGGCTAAATGTACTCTGAAGTAATGGGAGTCTTAGCACAGAAATCAGAGATATAAATATTCCCACCCTATTTGGGACCTATAGATAGATCTCAGGCCTCAATCATGAGAGTTCCTTAAAATTGCAACGCACAAGTAGTCTTTTAAACAGTAGTTATTCTGGGACATTCCAGTCTGAAGCCAAAAATGATCTCCCACCCAAGAAAGGAACTCAAAAGAAAAACACCAGCAACAGTAAATCACCACAATTAGGAAAAAAAGACAAGGGAAAAATAAATCACACAAATAAACTCAGAGAAATAATCTGTCCATTTAGGAAAATGCTGAAATCTGTGCGGAAATCTTTAGGATAAAGACAGGGCGCTAAAGGAGTAGAAACAGACCAAAATCCTTTAATGAATCATGGAATCTGTAAACTGGTATCAGATGTTCTCCATCAGTCATAGAGCCACAGGGAGCCTTAGCAACATTTCAGATTCTTCCAAATAAGGTAACCCCAGTCAAAAGCTATGCTCTTAAAGACAACAATGTCCTCTTACCTGCTCATCCACTTGGTTTAGAATGAACCAATTGTTTTCAGAACTAAAGTGCCTTTATACATGTCAGATTAGAAGAATTGTAAAGAAGATTTCTTTACACACACACGCACACACACACACCCCACATTTTTACTGAGTCAGACTTGCCAATGTCAGTTGGAGAGAAGGATTTATAATCTAAGAAGAGAAGCTGTCTGTGGTTTCATTTGGTGGTTAGGGAGCAAGAAGGATGTGTTTTCCCATTGTAACATAGCAACTTGATTTCATTGCTGCTCCTCTATCATATGTATGAAGGGAGATGCCAAATATCCCAAAAGAGAATATTCCAGAAGGTGCAGAGGTGGTCTTTAGTTAGCCTGTGAGTTTGCAGACCTAGAGACAAAAGGTAACTACTTCACGTTTTATGGGAGTTGTATCTAAAACTTGATTAGATTTAGGTTAAACAATTTTGGCAAGAATATTTCATGACACCACATGTTTTATTTGCATCCCATCAGGAGACAGTGTATCGCCAGAGATATAGAGGGCCACCAGTGCTCACTGGAGTTTTCATTCATCGCTATTCTCTGCAACAGCATTGGAGAGCTAACAAAGTAGAAAAATCATTTTATTTGATAGGTTACTAGTAACATAAACTGTATTAATTTATGTGAACTGTTTACTATTCTTTCCTAATCAGAGAACAGAGTATGAAAATGTGAAGTAAAACTCGCTCAGTCAAGTCCAACTCTTTGCCACCCCGTGGACTATAACCCGCCAGGCTGCTCTGTCCATGGAATTCTCCAGGCAAGAATACTGGAGTGGGTTGCCATTTCCTCCTCCAGGGGATCTTCCCAACCTAGGGATCAAAACTGAGTCTCCTGCATTGCAGGCAGACTCTTTACTGTTTAGGCACCAGGGAAACCCCTATTAATGATTATATATTTCATTAACTCCTGAGCCTAAATCATTTTGTGATAAGTTCTATTTACTCAAGACTGGAAAACCTTACACATGTAATCGTCATAGATTGCTGTTGGGCCAAATAAACAAATAAATATTTTTTAAAAAGAGTAATAAAGTGAAAATCTATTTATTTAGGATTTACTAAGAAATTTGTCTTAAATTTGTCTTTAATTTGAAATTAAAAGACACTTACTCCTTGGAAGAAAAGTTATGACCAACCTAGATAGTATATTCAAAAGCAGAGACATTACTTTGCCAACTAAGGTCCTCCTAGTCAAGGCTATGGTTTTTCCAGTAGTCATGTATGGATGTGAAGAGTTGGACTGTGAAGAAGGCTGAGCGCTGAAGAATCAATGCTTTTGAACTGTGGTGTTGGAGAAGACTCTTGAGAGTCCCTTGGACTGCAAGGAGATCCAACCAGTCCATTCTGAAGGAGATCAACCCTGGGATTTCTTTGGAAGGAATGATGCTGAAGCTGAAGCTCCAGTACTTTGGCCACCTCATTTGAAGAGTTGACTCATTGGAAAAGACTCTGACGCTGGGAGGGATTGGGGGCAGGAGGAGAAGGGGATGACAGAGGATGAGATGGCTGGATGACATCATGGACTCGATGGACGTGAGTCTGAGTGAACTCCGGTAGATGGTGATGGACAGAGAGGCCTGGCGTGCTGCGATTCATGGGGTTGCAGAGAGTTGGACATGACTGAGCGACTGAACTGAACTAAGTAAATTTGTCTATTTGATAAGAAAAATGAATGCAGGTGGGAAATCTTAGCATCTTTTTATCCCATCCTTATTATTCAATATAGTTGGAGGAAGACTCTCATTTGTTTTCTAATTGTTTATTGCTCTTCGGAGTGTCCCTCCCCTCCATCTACTGCTCCTTATAATACTGATAAGAAAACTTCAGATATTTCCCTTGGGCTACCATCTTGATTTTCTTCTATAGTGATGTAAACATTAGTAATTTCACTGCTATTTGATTCTTATGTTACCTTTTTATCGTCCTGGGTTATTTTCCCTGATCATAAGAAAGTAGAAGCATTATCTATTTTCACATCAAGCAATCTTGATGTTTATATGATTATACTTGCAGGTTCCTCGCCTCCTTTCTTCCACCTGCTGCTCCATCGCTTCTCAGTTTTTATACCTTTAATTTGTTTGCTATTGAAAAGGCAAAATACATTCTATTATTTGCTCTATGTATAATTTTATTTTCTTTAATCTGGGGTAGATATGAGTGTTTGGGGGCAGCTTTTCATTCCTTTTCTAGACCTCCTTTGTACATAATGTTTAAAATGGATACTAGAAAGTCAACTCTGTGCATGGTGAAGAAGAGTTTGAAGAATTTAAGTAACTTCTGCTTTTATTTCATTTGTTCTTATGGGCTTCTTGGGTGGCTCAGTGATGAAGAATCTGCATGCCAATGCAGGAGATGAAGGGGACGGGAGGTGGGGGCATTCAGTCCTTGGGTCGGGAAGATCCCCTGGAGGGGGAAACAGCAACCTGCTCCAGTTTTGTTGCCTGGAGAATCCCACAGACAGAGCAGCCTGGTGGGCTGCAGTCCGTGGGGTCACAGAGGCAGACAAGACCGAGCACATATGCACACAGGCACTGCTCTAATCTCATTTGTTCTTACGGTCCTCTAAACATATTTTATGACTTTCAAGTTTTGGTATTTCAATAGGCTTTTCTAATTTTTGTTATGTTGTCTTTTAAAAATGTTTATAAGATGAATAAATTTGCAGTCAACCCTCCAAAAAAAAAAAAAGGAATAACTACTTCAAACTGAATTTTGGATTTCATAAATGTGAAGAGTAAGTAGTGTAGCATTGTAGACTTCTAGAAAGAAAGAACTCTTGGGACTTCCTTAGTCATCCAGTGGTTAAGAATCTATCTGCTACTTCATGACTTTAGACTACACTACAAAGCTATAGTCATCAAGATAGTATGGTACTGGCACAAAACCAGTAAAGACCATATTCCAAAGTTCAGAAAACACCATCTATTGAATTCATTCTATGATATCTCTGATGATAAGTGATTTAAAATGCTTTTAGACTTAGCAAGTGTATTATCAAAACAATTTATTCAATTTTCAGGCACATTAAATTGTTAAAATTGTAACACTCTGAGTTGAAATTTGTTTCCCAGGTTCTTGCTATCATGCTGCTGCTGCTGCTGAGTTGCTTCAGTCGTGTCCAACTCTGTGCGACCCCATAGACGGCAGCCCACCAGGCTCCCCCGTCCCTGGGATTCTCCAGGCAAGAATACTGGAGTGGGTTGCCATTTCCTTCTCCAATGCATGAAAGTGAAAAGTGAAAGTGAAGAAGCTCAGTCCTGTCCGATCCTTAGTGACCCCATGGACTGCAGCCCACCAGGCTCTTCCGTCCATGGGATTTTCCAGGCAAGAGTACTGGAGTGGGTTGCCATTGCCCTCTCCATGAATTCTAACTAAATATTTGAAGGTATTTTTCTTTGTTACCCTGCTTCATACTTTCAACATCCTTCTTTTCCTGGAACACATACACACCAGACTTTCTTTCCTTAAGTGAAACTCTCTTCGATTTCTCCCTTTTAACATAATTCTGATCACACTCACCCTCAATGGCAATTCTTCTCTAGGCTTATTCTAATTTATCAATGTCCCTCTTAAAACGAATTAGTAAAAACTATTTTTGTTGCATATGGCAGAAAACTCAGTTTAAGCTGGCTTAGGCAAAAAAAGAGGTTTATTGGCTTGCATAATTTAAAATTCCAAGGTCAGTTTCATTTAAGACATGGTTTAAAACTGGGTTCATAGAAGATCCCCAGAACCAGGATTTGCTGTCTCTTTCATCTCCCAGCTTTCATCTTTCTAAGAAAGATTTTCAGGCAGGCTTTTCCCTCAAGACAGCAAGATGGTTAAAGAATTCCAGTCTTATCTTCTTGCAGTCTCAAATCTAACAGAGAAGAGTGGGAATTTTTCAGGAATTCCAGACAAAGTTTCATTGCATGTTAGTAGCTTTGCATGTGTCAAATGCCAAATGCTTTCCCTTGAGCTCACCTCTGTCACCAAAAGAATGTCATATGGTGACTGGTCAAGAGTAAGGAATAAAGACATCTTTACTGGAAATGCATGCACTAGGTGGGGAAACAGTTGGTGTCTCAGAGGGAAAGCAAATTGTGTTTTCTAGAACTTACCTTGTGATGTCCAGATATGAACTCAGTATCCTGGGTGAGGTAAGTCCAGAGAATTCAACAGGACAATCACCTCCTTTGTAATGAATGTTATATGTCAACATGGAGAAGGCAATGGCACCCCACTCCAGTACTCTTGCCTGGAAAATCCCATGGACAGAGGAGCCTGGTGGGCTGCAGTCCATGGGGTTGCTAAGAGTCGGACACAACTGAGCGACTTCACATATAGGAGGGACTGAGAGTGTGTTCTCCATTCTGAAACTATACCTCTTTCTTTTGGGATTCCCTCCTGGCTCAGATGGTAAAGAATCCGCCTGCAATGTGGGAGACCTGGGTTTGATCCCTGGATTGGGAAGATCCCCTGGAGAATGGCATGGCAACCAACTCCAGTATTCTTGCCTGGAGAATCCCCGTGGACAGAGGAGCCTGGCAGGCTATAGTCAATGGGGTCGCAAAGAGTCAGACATGACAGAGCAAGTAAGCACAGCACACTTAGTAAATGGAGCTGTTATTTTCCAGTCCTCTTTCTATGTTGGTAACTCACACATGATGTGGGAAATATAAAGCCCTACATCAACATACGACAATGTTCTTTGGTTTCCAGACCTAAGTATATGATTAAAATGAGCTGGTGGAAAAAAGGAAAAAAAAAGAAGAAAGAGGAAAAGAAGGAGAGAGAAAAAGGGAGTCCTAGTATTAGATAACATGATAGCAACCGGTTGTGAGAAACAACAAGAAGAAAGGAAATAGACCAAGTGGTGACTATAGCTCAAAGAGCAGAGCAGAACTGCCAAAAAGAAAAACAAAGATACTAATTTCAAAACTCGATGTAAAACTACAGTAATCAAGGTAGTGTGGTACTAATGTTTAAAAAAAAAAAACATAAATCAACAGAATTTATAGCTCAGAAACGTTTATGGTCATTAGATTTTTAAAAAGGGGGCCAAGACAATTCAATGTGACTTATCTTTTCAACAAATGGTTTTAGAATAATTAAATATCTACATGCAAAAAGATGAATTTAGATTCTTACCTCACATTATACTCCAGAAAAATTGAAAACAGATCATAGAGCAAGGTGCAAATCATGCTGTTAGACTTCGTCAAAATTAAAACATTTTGTGCTTCAAAGGATATCATCAAGAAAATGAAAAGATAAGTTGTAGAAAAAGAGAAAAAATTTGCAAATTGTATATCTGATAAATTACTAGTATCTAGAACATATATGGGTTTTCCTTGTGGCTCAGATGGCAAAGAATCTGCCTACAGTGCAGGAGATCCAGGTTCAATCCCTGAGTTGGGACGATCCTCTGGAGAAGAGAATGGTAACCCACTCTAGTATTCCTGCCTGGAAACTCTCATGGAAGACTTCTTTCAAATCAATAGTAAGAAGACATTATATTAGGAAAATGCAAGTTGAAGCCATAATGAGATACTGCTTCACACCTATTAGAATACAATAAAAAAAATCAGGCAATACCAAGTGCAGGCAATAATATGAAAAAATTGGAAATGTCGTACATGGCTGGTGGGAATTTTAAATGGTGCAACCACTTTAAAAAGAGTTTGACAAAAAAATAAATAAATAAATAAAAAGAGCTTGACAGTTTCTTAAAATGTTAAACATAAATTTACCATGTGGTGCAGCAGTTTCACTTCTAGCTATCTACTCAAGAGGAAGGGAAACATATGTCCACACAAAGATATGCACATACATGTTCACAGGATCATTATTCATTAACAGTCAAAAAGTGGAAACCATCCAAACTTCTCTCAAGTAGTGAATGGTTAAGTTAGGTGTGGTATATCCATAATGGAAGACTATTCTACAGTAAAAAGGAACAATACATGCTACAACATAGATGAGCCTCAAAAACTTTACACTAAGTGAAAGAAGACAGTAACAAAAACTTGAATATTACATGATCCATTTCTAGGAAATGTCCAGAAAGGCAAATCTCTGGAGACAGGTGGATTAGTGGTTGACAGAGGTGGAGGTAGGAACGTGCTCCAGCCAATGGGCATGAGGGATTGATTTGAAATGATGTAAATGTTCTAAAATTAGATTGTGATGATGGTTACACAGTTCCATATATTTACTAACAATCATTGAAATGGGTGAATTTTACATGTAAATTTTATATCAATAGAATTGTTTTTAAAAGGCAGTTCTATTGATAGAACATTCACAGTAATGCAGAAACAAACTCTGTAATTAAAAAATATGTTTCAACCAAATGGTAGAATTACGAATTATCTTGATATTTTTCTGAATTTTCCAATAGAAAGTGCATTTTTAGAGGAGATCAGGCGCATTCAGGGTGCTATGACCAGACACTGAAAACTGTACTTTTAAATCAAAAGAAAACAATAATTTTAAAAACTATTGTCTGAAAATCAAACATAAACTCACCACATGACAGACCAGAGGAGAGTTATGTAAAGTCACCTTGATAAACAGACAGAATGGCTTTCAGACCTGAAAGATTTGATAGTAACCTGATTAAAGTTAACAACACATTTGAAAAAAGAAGAAGCGATCAACAGAGAACACTGATCAATAAAGAAAGCAAAGCAAAGGGGCAGAGGGCAAGGCAAGTGTGGCAGGCCTTACTTGCGCCGGGCAGAGAGTCTGAAGGCTGAGCAAAGCAGGTGTGCGCAGTCCCAAGGTAGAGACAGAGGCTATACATCTCACAGAGCTTCAGGCCATTAGGCATTCTAAATATACCACATGCTCACCACAAAGTATTTTCTAACATATTTTTTCCCCAAGTAGTCTTCTGTAATAGAGAAACCCTAGTCATATTGATATATTGTGAATTAACACATATTTGGGTTTACATATGTCAGGCTCCTAATGTTTACGCAGCGTGAGTTGGTTTGTCCAAATTGAATCGACTCTAGAGTGATGGCAAGCTGGAAATTATGCATCTGGAAAACTGTGATAGTCATTAAGATAAATGCCACCTCGTGAGACCTCTTGGAAGCCAGCCCATCAGTCCACCTTTCTCAGTGACAACCCAACCTTGATGAGAGTTTCTCATTCAGACTTCAATATCAAGAAATCCAAGACACCAAGACATACTGAAATAATCATATGTTCAGCCTACTTTTTTAAGAAGCCACTTATGGGAAGGATGTAAATTATCTAAATTTCATACTTGCTGACTCCAGATCCATCCAGTCCCAACAATGAGAACTCTAACACCCACTGGTTCAGTTATACCCTAGTCATAAAATGAGTCCTGGTTAAATAGAGAGCTTCCTTTCAATACAGGATCTTAGTTTCCTAACCAGGGATCAAACCTGTGCCCTCTGCACCGGGAGTGTGGAGTCTTAACCCCTGGATGACCAGGGAAGTCCCTATCAGCTTTCACTTTTAATTTTGAATGTAAAACTGTCTAAAATAAATCAGAAATTATCTAAAACAATCTTATATATTAAGAAAAAAGTAAGAGCTGAAAGATTTCCACATGAAATGCTAACATTTTGTTAAATCAAACATTTTGCAAAAGAAAATAATGAATTTTGTAAATTCATAAAAATATGACATATTAGCCTACAGATTAGCTTTCAAAAAAACTGGCCTTCAGTGAATTGGAACTTGCATGTTATTTTCTTGGCTTTTGCTTATTACTAGCTTCCATCATCTAAAATGAAAAGGGCGAAGAGGTTGGATGGCATCACCAACTCAATGGACATGAGTTTGAGCAAACTCTGGGAGATGGGGAAGGACAGGAAAGCCTGACGTGCTGCAGTCTATGGGGTCACAGAGAGTTGGACATGACTTAGCAACTGAACAACAAATCATATAAAAAATTTTTGCTAATGTGAAAATGATTTATAAAGAAAATGGGTTAAACCCAAATATTTTCCACTAATATTTCTTAAGAGATAACATTTTTAAAGTGTTTAAAATTAAAAGGCAGGAGTAGGGAGAAGGAAAATATGAGCCACTTCTGATCCGCCCAGGTTTTTCCCAAAGGCCTGGGAGTTACTCTTCAACAATGAACCAAGACATTTGTGCCATAGAAAATAAACATTTTTAAAGCAGAACTTGGCAACTGTGTTGGGGTAAGAGGTTGTATTTGACATTAAGGCCCTGACACTGGCATATTTCCTGAAGGAAACAGTGATCATTTTTGTGCACATTATCTTTGCAAAGCCAGTTCAAGGTACTTATGTGGGCCATTTTTGGTCTATCCATCTAGAGAAAAAATTCTCCAGAAAACTTCTCTTTCTACCTCAGACTGGAATAAGAAATATATTTTTAAAATTTATTTACTTATGACTGCTTCAGGTCTTAGTTGCCGTGTGCAGGTTTAGTTGCCCCATGGCATGAGGGATCTTAGTTCCCCAACCAGAGGTCAAGCCCAAGTTCCCTGCATTGCAAGACAGATGCTTAACCACTGGACCACCAGGGAAGTCCAGAAAATAATTTTTTAAAAATTTCTTTTTCTGCCACTGTGAAGGGAAGGGAATTTGTGAGTAGGATCACATTTTAAGTTGTCTAAGAAAAATGTTGATGCTGAAGCTGAAGCTCCAATACTTTGGCCACCTGATGGGAATACTTGGGCCACTGACTCATTGGAAAAGACCCTGATGCTGGGAAAGATTGGGGGCAGGAGGAGAAGGGGGTGACAGAGGATCAAATGGTTGGATGGCATTACCAACTTGATGGACAAGAGTTTCAGCAAGCTCTGGGAGATAGTGAAGGACAGGGAAGCCTGGCAGGCTGCAGTCCAAGGGGTCACAAAGAGTCGGACATGACTTAGCAACTAAACAACAACAAAGAAGAATGTTACTGAGAAAAAAAAAATTGCCTTCTAGAAATAAACCATAGCAACTGAATTAAAACTTCACTAGTCCTAGCACTAAAAGCTCATTCTGAATTCCAAACCTCTCGCTGTCAGTTTATCTTTGAGTTTTTGATGAATTTACCAGCCCTGAGAGCCGACACTGTAGGGCTCATAAAAATCCTAATAAATAGGGACATGCTTGGTAGTCCAGCAGGTAAGACTCCAGCCTTCCACTGCAAGGGCTGGTTCCATCTCTGGTTTCACTGCTGGTTCCATCTCTGGTCCCAGGGACACTAAGACCCCACATGCTGCTTGGTGTGGTCAAAAAAATAAATCCTAATAAATATATAGCTATGGTTGGTAGTCTTTGAAAGATAAGTAAAATTTCCCAACTTGTTCTATGAACCTCAATTATCTCAGACTATTAGAGGATCTGGAAATAGGGAGCCAAAAGTTAAGAGTTCAGAGCAATCAGAGCAGTCAGCTTCCAAAGTGTCATTTGGGTGGGCTAAAAGGTGCATATTAGTTTGGCTTTTACACCTCCTGCTCCTTTCCAGGAGAATAAATAATTACAGTGATTTATCTTTGAAATGTGCAGCTTCGAGTTGGATGTGGAAAAGCCACATAATGGTGTCAGCGCTTCAGCCTGAAGTAAATAAAATGGTGAAGTATATTTAGCACACGATAAGGCGAGGCACTGAGAAACAGAGATAAAAAGAAGAAACTGTCTCTACATGATTAGAGAACTTTACCAAATACTCAGCGTTTGCAGAAAAAAACATGATTTTTAAAAATACAATCACTGGGAAAAAAACAGTCCAAGTTCCAGATTTCCATCCTAATTCTAGCTCCCAAAAGGCAGGGCAGTTTTTGAGGCACTTCTCCTAGTTCCTTCTCTCCCAGTTTTCAGCCTCCCTCCTCATGTTAAGTGCCTGATTTTGGATACAGGGGAGCAGTTGTTTAGACAGCTAATGCCTTTCAAGGCTGATGTGAAGATTCAACCTAGCAGCGGCCGTTAGGGCTTCCCTGCCTTAGGCAGCACTGTGGTGCCTGCCACTAGCTTCCCTGGTGGCTCAGACAGTAAAGAATCTGCCTGCATTGCAGGGGATGCAGGTTCTATCTCTGGATCAGGAAGATCCTGTGGAGAAGGGAATGGCTACCCACTCTGGTATTCTTGCCTGGAGAAATTCTATGGACAGAGAAGCCTGGCAGGCTACAGTCCATGGGGTTGCAAAAGGTAGGACACGACTGAGCATTTAACACATGTAACCATAGGGTGCCTGCCAACCATAAAGATTTTACCCTCCAAGAAAAGCTGCTTTCCAGTTGTTCTCCTTCCTCTAACAGAGGCTGGGTTTGCACACAAATGCTAAGATGCATCAGAGGACTTGAAAAGTCTAGTCAACTGACTTTTAAACTGATTTTGCCATTGAATGCAACAAAGAAAAAAAGCAGCCCAGTAGTTTGGGTGTTGGATGTAGCCTTGGATATACCTATACACAAAATCTCAGCCCTTCTCCCGCCTGAACCTCTCCCCATCCCCAGTTCTGCCACCTGAAACTGCTCATTGCATCAGTCCTCACTGATGACCTCCTAGCTGCTAGATCCAAAGAACCATCCATCAATTCGTATCTTATTTCCCAGGTCACAAGAAGTTGATACTGTTCACCAATTAATCAACAAAAGACACAGTAATGTCTTTTTCTTTTGCCAGCCAGGGATCTTAGCTTCCCAGCCAGGGATGGAACGCACACACCCTGCAGTGGAAGCAGGGGGTCCTAACCATCGGACCCCCAGGGAAGTCCCAGATAATGTCTTTTTTTGTTTTTCTACCTCTGACCACTTCTTCAAGTCTTCACTGTGCTACTGATGCCCTTTCTGTATCATTACTTAGATGTGAACTTTCTGCAGAACTTCACCTGAGACTGTCTTTTCACTGATCTCTTTATTCTTGAACAGTTGGATTTGGCCCTTTGCTTTCATTGTCATCTGTAGCTTGGCAACTCTCATCTAATATCTGTTTTAATATCATATATCTGAAGGTCCTGGGGCAAGCAGAGAATGGGAGGATCCAGAAGGGAGGGACACAATCAGGAGGCCGGCAACAAAAAAAGTTTAAGTATGTGAGTATTTCTCTAAGTCAATATTCAGGTACAGAAATTGAAATTTTTACAATTTTTTTTTAGATTCTATAGCATTATTTCAGAGATGGATTGAGAGGACATGTGATAAAAAAAGAAAAAGCTAGAGTATTCTGGGGGAGATGGTTAGTGACGTCTTTCTTGTATTTCTTATACTAATAGTTACACTTATTTGTGCTAATATCAGGTAGGTCTGCAGATGAAAGAAATCTCCAAATAACAGCTTATTTTAGTCTTCATAAAAGTCTGAAGGTTGGTAGTCCAGAATTGGGATGGAGACTTGACTAAGGCGTCAGGAAAAAACCAACTCACTTCTCTCCCAATTCTGGGCTGTGACCTCCATCCTTATGGTCCAATACAATGGCTGAAGTATCAGTCATCAAATTGGTGTTCCCGGGAGCAAAGGGCACACTGACACAATCTTTTAAGTATGTTTTCCTGGAAGCTTTCCAGTACCACTTACAAGTCACTGGCCAATTATTCACATTGCAGCTTGCAGTTGGAAGAAAACTGGACAATGTGGTCTTTATTCAAGGCAGCTCTGTGTGCCCTCGAACACAGCTTCAATTACTACCGATGACGTGAAGACTACATGTGGGAAGGAGCACAACGTGCAGTCTAGCAATACTGCTTTCTGAACAATGGATAAAACCTTGAGAAAATACCTAGATATTTGATCATGAAAGTGAATGCTACTTTTTTTTTGGCCACATGGCATGTGGGATCTTGGTTTCCCAATCAGGGATCAGAGCCATGACCCCTGCATTGGAAGTTCAGAGTGGACCACCAGGGAACATGCCAGAAATGTTACTTTTGTATTTGTAGAGAAAAATAAAGATATTCATATGGATAAAGTCGATGAGCTCATAAGATGTTTTTCAAGGATCCTCCTGCTTGTTCAGTTCCAGGTGCAATCCAGCATGGTGGGAATCACTTTAGCCAGGACTTTAAGGCCTGCAGGCCATTTCCCTGAGAGGCTGTAGGCAAGGAATTCTTCCACAGAAACTGAGAGCGCCCTAGAGCCATCATCGACTCTGGTCCTGGTGGGTGGACTTGTCTGAGCAACTGCCAGCTTGGGCTGCTTTCCCACAGAAGGGCCTCTATTATTTTATGCAGTTCATCTCCGAGTATTCCAGCGGGCACTCCCACCACTGCTTTTGAATTAACAGACTCCTCTGTGGGGATCTTTCTCGCTGCCAGTCAACTTAAACCTTCCTTTGTTCAGACTCTTTCCTTGTCCTCTGTTCTTACCCCTTCAGCACGACCGCAACCTCAAGAATGTGATCTTTGCACAAAACATTCTATCAAATCCAGCAAAAAGCCTCAATCGACCACTTTTAGTACTTGAGATTTTTGTTTGTTCCTCTGTTTTTTTTTTTTTTTGGCTAGCAATGCTACCTTCGTCAGGTTCTTGGATATGGGTATATCTTCCGTGGCTTCTTTGGCATTTCTAAGCTGTAGATTTAGATTTAAAGGCGTTATAAAAGATTTGTAACTTTCTTGAACTAAAAAGCTGCATAGAAATCCATATTTGAAATATTGATGTTCTGAGAGATAAAACAATGTTGACTAAATATTTCACATGTACAAATAATTCAATTTCATATTTGTGTTTTAGAAATGCTTGGCTCTTGAAGAAACATACATGTTTTTCTATGTTAGGTTTCTTTTTTTTTTTTTTTTTTATGTTAGGTTTCTATCTGTATATGTCCATGGAATTCTCCAAGCAAGAATACTGGAGTGGGTTTCCCTGCCCTCCTCCAGGGGATCTTCCCGACCCAGGGATCAAACCCATGTCTCTTATGTCTTCAGGCAGGTTCTTTACCAGGAGCACCACCCGGGAAGCCCCAGGGTACCCAATGGCAAAACAAAGGTTAATCTGGTAAGACTCAGGAGTTACCACTATCTCAGGTCCCTGAGGGTGGGGATG